>NW_028186437.1:769265-776504 GCF_003343005.1 Rhea americana
AAAAAAAAAAAAAAAAAAAAAGGCTGCCCTAGCTGAAACAAGTCCATATGCAGCCTGATGACTTCTGCCTGCAATGGGTGGCAGAAACTGTCAGCTGTCACTGGTGCTGATATGACCCCAGTGACATGTCATTCTTGTGTTAGGTTGCCTTGCACAGTCTGAAGGAGCATCGAGGGATTCTCTTAATGTTGCTGTGGCTTGTTCTGGCGTCTTTTACGGTTGGTGCTTACAGGTGGGTGATGCTGATCAGCTCGCAAGACCCTTCTATCCCCTTCCCAGTCTTGCTGCGGCTTTGCCCCAGACAATGGCAACTCGCACATAAGGTTCCCGTGCTTAATTTCTTCCCGTGAGACCTGTGTTGTGTGTRGTGGATCTTAGCTCCCGTCAGAAGTCTGGGTGACAGGGCAGGGAGCCGTTTTCCTATGGACTCTGATGAGCAGCAGGAAAGCCTTGGCCAGTGCTAACCACCAACTGTGAATTGTGCCATGAACCATCTCAACATTCGCATCCATACGTTTTGTTGTTAAGCCTGAGTAGGAAGAGATACTTGTGCAGAGAGGAGAGAGCAGTTTGTAAGGCAAGTCTTGGCTGTAGGCAAAATGTGTCACTTGTCCCAGTTGCTCTCTGGCAATGATGAGYTCTGGAGAGTCTTCTCTTCCAGCCCCCAGCAGCTCCTCTGCAAGGATCAACTTGTCTAACAAAACTGCCTTTGCATCTTCTGCAGGCCTTGGTGTGTGAATGGCTGTGCTCGTGTCATGCCGGGGAGGATTTGGGCCCCTTCCACAGAGATGTTCACGTCACTGCCTGGTTTCACTGACTGCGAGAAGCTTTTGTTTTCACTCTCACAAGGGTTTTTGCCATCTCTGGCTCTCAAGCATTCCCTGAAGCTGTGTGAGAACCAAGTCTCCAGTAGAGATTTTGAGCAGAAGGTTATGTCACTTACAGGATTCATTCCTGTCTCTTTGGATAGAGGTTTCTCAAACCTCTGGGAATTTGAAGGTGATTTGGGGCACTTTTTTCTTTCCTTCGTACTGCTTTGTCAGTAGTGGAAAACCTGCCTATGTCGGAGGAGAGGATCTGAAGGGCTGTTACCTTCCTGGTGAATGAGCTATAAAAAATTATTTCTGAGCAGCCTGTTAGATGTGTCTCTGTGTCAGCRGAGGGAAGAGTTACCTTGGGTCTCACCCCATCATACAGGCCTGGGAGAGCTGCTGGAGGCAAAGAGAGACAGTGGCAGTTCTCTGATCGTTGACTTACGGGCAGAGAGGTGACCTGAGGCTTTTTCCTTTCATGTCCCAGTCACCTGGAAAAAAAAATCCTGAAGTTTTGTGTAACTATCTTAACAGTTTTTGCTTTTCTCTTTTAAAATAAGGTTGAAAATCCAGTCTATTGAACGCACTAAAAGCACTTGATCCGAGCCCTGAGTCACTCTCTCAAGTACAGACACTGACTCTGTAGTCAGTCTCCTCCCTGCAACTTGCTTTGTCTGGTTGGCTGAGTGTGTAAAGGCAGCGTAAGCGTGATTCACTAACGTGTCATAAAATGATTTTAGAAGCTGTAACCTGCTGCTTTAGTTGCCCTTTATGACAGGAGTCTGCTGGCAAGTGCAAACCCACGGAGAGCAGAAGGCGGGAGTGTTGCGTGCRGTGTTGATTAGAGGTCTGCTTAGGCGCTTGTGCGAGATCCTCTTGGTTGGCTGTTGGCGCTTGTTGTGCATCTGCTGTTCTCCAGGCTGGGGCAGTTCCTCTGCTCGTGGCTTGTCACTTCCAGACCTTTTCAGTCGCAGTGTTAAGTCTCTTCTGAGACACGGCTGGCTGGAGAGAAGGGCTGCAGGCTGCGCAGAAGGGCTGGTYGTGCTGCAGTAGCTTTTCACAGATCAGCTTTGCCCTTGTAGAAGCTTCCTTTTATTTATAGTGTACCTGATTGGCCTCAAAATGTCAGAATGTACTAGTCCCAATTAGAGGCCAAACTGCTGGTACATCGTGGCTTTATTCTGTCTAGAGCAAAGACAGCAAAAATAGCAAATTCTTATTAATGCTCCTCCTTTTTCCTCTCGTCTCACCTTCCACTCCTCAAAGCCTGGTAGGCTTTTGTGGCATTTCAGAAGAAAAATCCCTCTGATTTGGCTTGCTGAATGAGGAAAGTTGGCAAGACAGCAAAGCTAGAGAGATGGACGCAGTGCTCTGGGCGCTCTGTGCCTATATTGGGTCCTTTGTGCCTGGTTACATCAGTGCTTACAGGGAGAGGCAGAATAAGGCCATGAGGAGAACTAGCTTGTACCTCTGAAGGCTTTGAGAAATGGGAGCGAACAAGAGGAGGATTTTGTGTGTTGGCAGTTGCTGAGCTGGGCAGAATTAGCAGTGCCACCAGATTTCTTGGAAGGCTGTTCAGATCCAAGCCTTGGCATTGCCAGTCAAGGCCAAGGGGGATCTGACCACAGCCCTGCTTCTGCCTCCCCTGTAGGTACTTGTAGGAAGTGGTGGTGGTAGTGCAGTGTTTTGCTTTACTTGTTTGTGTTTGGCGCAGGCTTTACCACCTCTCTGCCCAGGAYATTTTGGTGTGTACTCTCTTTCCTGAACCCACGTTGTCAGCTTTCTGGGATATTTCTCTTGAGTTGTGGATGGGGATAATGTGTGGTACAGTCTTGCAGATGGTAGTAAGTGTCCGACTGCCGATGATATGACATTGGTCACCTTCTGTAGATTACCTTGGGGACAGTTAGCATATTCCTTGATCCCAGTATCAGGGAAGATGGAAAAGAGCTTGTCAGTGGTAGGGAGTACTGGAAGACCTGAATGGGGGCTTAATTCTAGCTCAGGAGCTGTAAGCAAGTGACTTAGATGCTCAGGCTATGTTGTGCTCCTAGATCGTGCTTTCTGCATGTCAAAACACATGGATTCAGCCAGCTGGGAAACAGAAGCATCAAAGATCCTCATCCAACTGGTTTGTTTATTTGTGTTGGGCCTGATTTCATAGCTATAAATGTGCTGTGATCAGGCTTTGTTGCTAAAGAAGACTTGCTGCAGTCCACAGAGACTTGTCAGCTTCTTTTTTTGACTGAGGAGGTGGAGGGACAGGATTATTTGTAATCTTGGGTGTCAGCTTTCCTCTGTAGCAACTGTTGAATCTGGAGYAAATGGTGTAGTACTGCTGCGGCTGTCCTGGAATGGGAGAATAAAGGTCGGACTGCAATTAATTAGGAAACTAGTACTAGGGAGAAAAGAAATTCGTGCTTGGAGATGCAAACTCCCAGAAAAAAATGTAGCTGGCTCAATGTTTACTTTTACAAAAGAGTAACTTTTTATTGTTTTTTATTAATTTTAAGACTAGTGGAACGTAATAAGAGTGTTGGATGTTGTTCAGAAATGGATTGTATAATCTCAGCTTGTTAGTTTAGGAAATGATAATATATTAACTTTGTCCTGTAGCTGGTTGCTCACATGGCCAATAATCTTCTGTTGTGTTCAGCTGCCAAAGGATTGCATGCTGGCCTTCACGATGCGGGCCAGACGGACAACGTAACTTACCAGTTGGACAGTGAAATATTTGAGATACATGTGATCAGGCTGTGGAGTGGAAGATAAGTTATCAAAATGTGAGTGCCACTGGCTTTTTCTGAGCTAAGTTAAAATGTATGTTTCTGGGTTTTGTTTGGGTTGTGGTCTCTCTCTCTAATTTTTGAGGAAAAGAGCACTCAGCTCAACTGTGTTTATTGGTTTAATTAAAAGCAACCTGCACTTTTTTAATTGATTAATACCCTTATGTTCCCCATAGCAGGTGTACCCTATTTTTGTGTGTAATTTGCACTAACCACTTTAACATGGCACTGACTGACTAATCTGGGTATTTCCAGCAGGCTTTGAGTGTAAATAAGTTGTACTTTATTTTCATTGTTATTAAAAATGAAGATGAGACACCAGATCTCTGCTTCTTACAGAGGGTAGCACGGAGGTGGAGGGTGAACTTTTCTCTCTGAAATGCCATTTGACATTGAACACCTCAGTTTAATGCCACAAACATCAATGTGGAACATGATAATTGTAGTTTAAACAACTTGACCTCCCGTCTGTTCCCCCACCTGAGGGACAGAGTTTTGTCCCTTTATTTGCGGGTTTGCAGGGAATGACCTGGCTCTATAAAAGCCAGATGTGACTCGGCAACACTTGGCCTACTGCGTCCCAGGTATCAGTAAACTGAGCAAAGTTTGTGTGTTACTTTTCCACCTGATCATTGTTACCCAAGGAGCCTTTTCCAATTTCAAATAATAAAAATGAAAGTTTTGTGAACTTAACCTCTGTTTATTTCTTTTTCTTTTCCAAAGAAAAGTGGCAGGTAACATTCCACCCTCCTGATGTGCAGCAGCCAGTCTTCCATCTTCTGATAAGAACTAATTCTCCCTTGTTCTTGTACTCAGTGAGCAGTAGAACTGTTTTCCTACAGACATGAGACACACATCCCCACAACTCACATGCTGCAAAACCCCAACTCTCCCCTGATCCGTTTTGTCCGTTCTTCCCCAGGCACCTACCACGCGCAGCTCCCGCCCTGGGGTGCGCGGTGCCCTGCTCTCCCGCAACCACGTGCTGCTGCTTGTGGAGCCAGCAGCACACGCCGGGCCGGCTCCGAGCCGTGTCCGCTCACTGTCGGCCACGTCTTGGCCCTGCAGAGGTAGTGACCTRAGCCCTGCTTAAATCTTTCTGCCCTCCCAGGTAACTCTGCTTCTGAAATGAAGGACGTGGCAATTCTGAAACTCATATTTTGTTCTACTTGGGCTGAAAGAAATCAGCTTGCCCAAACCTAGTGGGAGGGATGGGGATGAGGAGGGGGGAGGCAGGCAGCAGGRTGGTGCAAGCCCCTTTCTTTATGGAAACAGGCTGAGAATCATCTGTATTTATTATCCCTTTTTCCTCATTTGGTTCCCTCCTGCCTCGACCTATTAGAGAAATCATAGACCTCACTCAGACTTGAGTTTTTCTGGATGAGTGAGTATGTTGAAATTGGAGAAGTTGGATTTACCGTTGTGGCTTGGGCTCAGCTGCCACCGAGGAGTCATTTGTCCTTGCACAGCAGGTCTTGTGGCTGGTTGTGTGCCAGGACATACAGAGGAGTCCCGAGTTCAGTGTGAATGGCTGGGCCAAGGTAAACCCGAGTCCTGCCTTCAGTAGCTTTATTGGACTGGATGTTGYACTTCCAGTTATGCAAGCCAGTTCTGCCAGTAACAGTTTGTTGGCAGATTATTATTTTTGAGAGCAAACCTTGGACACTGAGCACTCCAGCTACTGACTCTCAAAGTTCACATGCGAACAGAAAATGGCTCTGCCTTCTCAATGCCAGTAGTTGATCAAGGCCAGAGCACACTGTTCCAGGTCCTTGAGAGCAATGATCTGTGAATGGGAGACCTCTTTAGTTGTTCTGTGTTTACCACCAGTGCCTTCCCCTAATTTCATAGGTGTTAACTTTCTGGTGCAGCAAGACCCCTCTGACTCCATCCCTTCACCCTTTATGTGAAGTGTGATCATGCAATCCTTCAGGCCTTAATTGCTTAGCAGAGGAAAGCAATCAGTAAAACATGTATAATAAGCATGCGGTAACTCCTACCATATGTTTGGCCTTTGAGGAGTGCAARTGTAGTTTCTCAAGTGGTAGTATTTCTGAATACCAGCCACATGCAGCTCCCAAATGCTGGCTTGCTGTCTTGCAACCCTCCCTCGGCTTCCAAAGAAACCGAGTGCTCAGTGTTTTGAACGTTTGCTCCTGGGCAGCTTAACGCCTCCGGGAGAGGAACAGGGCAGCTTGCGCCTGTCTGGGGTAGCTGAGGGCAAAGTCCTGTTCAACTCCTTTACCGAAGACTTCGGCTGAGAACTGAGGAGTTATCTTTGACCTGGCAGCAATATTCCTCAACAGATGGGTTCATCTCCTCAGACTTGGTGATGGATGAGCTGCTTTTTCTGTCTGCCAGGGTAGGTGAAGGTTCYGAGTGCCACAGCCGTTAACGGCAGAGTGGGGAGGGAGTTCTGCCCGCGGTCCTTAACTTAGAAACTGAGGAAGAGGTTGCATGAATTTGCCCCTCTTGCTGTGGRAAGAGAGTTGCTCTAACCAGACACCTTCCACGCTGGCTTGGGGACTGCATTTGCAGCCTTTCGTGGTCTCCTTAGGGCTGGGTCTCCACTGGAGAGGCCAGCTGTACCATTTGTGGTCCGGCTTGTTTCTGAAAACTACAGTGCAATTGCTTTGGTGCTTGAACGAGGAATCGGAGATCTGTCAGTCCTGCCTGCGAAGGAAGGTGGGTTTCCCCTGCATTTCTCTTCTTCGCAGTACTTTGGCCTGCTGCCTAGTGTATATTTTGGGGGGGCTGTTGGAGAGACATGCTGGCTGGTAGATCTGGAGCCCCTGTGCTGGTTGACCTGCCTGGCAATCAAAATCAGTTTGGTCCGTGCGTTGTGTGAACTTGCCCTAGAGTATTGGCACCCTTGAGCTGTGTGAAGCGCTGTCGTTCGCTCCGTCACGGTCCTTATCTCCCCACTCCTTCAGGACCAGGCTGCAGTGGAGGCTTTGAGTGACTATTGCTTGGGAAGGTTTGAGGTTTTTCACTTTTTCCAAGGGGAATAAAGACTAGGAGCCTCTTCCGTAGTTCCCAGCTCGGCTGGGTACCGTTTATCTGATACACAGCTCCACAGCTGGTCATTGGCCATGTGTTGCGTCCTGACAGCCGAACCCTTTCGCTCCTGCGAGAGACGAGAGGGGGGCATCATCCAGCCCCCCCGTGACGCGGGAGGAACGCTTGGTGCAGGTCCTTGGGGAACGTCACGCTGCCCAAACGTGGGTCTGCCCTCCCTTTGCATCGCTGCCCGGGGCGCAGGCTGGGAGGAGGGCGAGGAGTTTGCTGTGTGCCGCGTTTGCTCTGCTCCCAGGAAGACTTTATTTTTCCTGCTTTTTCTAATGCAAAAGGTTAATTAGTGGCAAGCTTTACAGAGCTAATTAAAGATAAATGAGATTTTTCTTTGGTTCCTTGGACTTGTCAGCCTGCCGCTTGCAGGCAGCCATCCCCTGCGTGCGCGTCAGAGCCGTGGCCTCGTCCCTCCGCGCGCGGCCCGCTCGCTCGCCGCGCCCCGACTCGCCCCGGCTCCGCCGCTGGCTCCGGGGCGCTGGTGTCCCCGAGGGCCCCTGGACGCCCCCGGCAGCCGCCCGCTCCGGGGCTTCTCGCTCCGCGCCCGCGGCCGGGGGCGCCGTGGCGCGTCG
>NW_028186437.1:777083-800136 GCF_003343005.1 Rhea americana
GGACCCCCCGGGACCGGGGCACCCCCAGGAGCCTGGAGCACCCAGGACCCCCCGGGACCGGGGCACCCCCAGGAGCCTGGAGCACCCGGCACCCCCGCACCCCTGGGACCCGGCACCCCCGGGAGCCTGGAGCACCCAGGACCCCCCGGGACCGGGGCACCCCCGGGACCCTGGACCACCCGGCAACCCCGCACCCCTGGTACCTGGCACCCCGGGACCCTGGACCACCTGGCACCCCTGGGAACCGAGGCACCTCTGGGACCCTGGACCACCCAACACCCCCGGGGACTAGGGCACCCCTGGGACCCTGAAGCACCCAGGACCCCCTGGGACCGGGGCACCCCCGGGACCCTGGACCACCCGGCAACCCCGCACCCCTGGGACCCGGCACCCCCGGGACCCTGGACCACCCGGCACCCCTGGGAACCAGGGCACCTCTGGGACCCTGGAGCACCCAGGACCCCCCGGGACCAGGGCACCCCTGGGACCCTGGACCACCCGGCACCCCCGCACCCCTGGTACCTGGCACCCCCGGGACCCTGGACCCCCCCAGCACCCCCGCACCTCTGGGATCTGGGCACCTATGGGACCTGGCACCCCTGGGACTCTGGACCACCTGGCACCCCWGCAGCTATGGGACCTGGCACCTATGGGACTGGGGCACCTCTCGGACCCTGGACCTCCTGGCACACCCACAGCTATGGGTCCTGGGCACCTATGGGACCTGGCACCCCTGGGGCCCTGGACCACCTGGCACCCCCGCAGCTATGGGACCTGGCACCTATGGGACTGGGGCACCTCTCGGACCCTGGACCTCCTGGCACACCCACAGCTATGGGTCCTGGGCACCTATGGGACCTGGCACCCCTGGGRCCCTGGACCACCTGGCACCCCYGCAGCTATGGGACCTGGGCACCTATGGGACCTGGCACCTCTGGGACSCTGSACCACCCAGGACCCCTGCACCTATGGGTCCTAGGYACCTATAGTATCTGGGACCCTAGGACCTCCTATGAAACCTTGTAGCYATGGGACTGTATGTCCTTGTAGCTAGGATCCCTACACCTATGGGGCCCCTGGGGATGTGGGCACCTATGAGATCTGGGATTCTAGGACCTGGGCCCCTATGGAACCTGGCACCTCTGGGACTCTGGACCACCCTGGACACCTGCACCTACAGAATCTGGGCATCTATGGGACCTGGCACCGATGAGACACCCCCACACACACCCAGAACCTGGGACTGGCAACTCTGAGATCTGGGCAGCCACAGGACCTGGCCTGTTCAGGTCCTGACCTTCAGGGCACCCTGAGGACTCAGTCCCTTCAGGACTTGGGAATCCCTGACCCGATACGCTTGCAGAGACGGGCGCAGGGCGGCTGGACGTGCGCGGAGCCACGCAGCTGCCAAGCCAAGGCGAACCGGCGCCCGTCAGCTGGCTCGGTTTGACATCTGCCACGTGGGTACCTGAGGGACAACCCAAACCCACTGAACAGCGTGAGCGTTTTGCACCCTGCAGCCAGGGAAAACGTAGCTGCTTTAAAATTAAATTTAACCCACTCGCCTCCCTCTCCCTTTCAGCCGTTGTGTCCTCCGCGCCCTTCTCCCAGCGTCTCCCTTTGTGGCTGGCTTCTCCCTGGGGCTTTTTTCCGTTTCTCCCTCACCTTGTCCTCCCTTACTTCACCTCCTGCTTCGTGACACCACCAGGAACCTGAATTAGGCGCAGGCTGGGGCTGCTCTTGCTGCTCGCCCTGGTGCCTGCAACCACGTCTCTTCCCACGGAGACTCCCAAGGCTCGCGTGACCTCCTGTCCTTAAATCTGATCTCGTTACCTTAATACCACAGACAGGTAGGAAATGTCCCCTTTGCAGTGACCTTGCTACCCGCTCTAGTGCGTTTATCCCACCCTTGCACCCAGTCCTTGGCAGCCGCTTGCCTTACGGCCGTAATCCTGGCCCGGGCGGACGATCTCCGTCATCTGCTGCTGCATCAGCAGCGCTGGAGCTGTCTGGCTCGGCCCCCTGGATGCTGCTGCTGATTAAAACCCGGCGAGGGAAGGACCGGTGGTGAGTCATGCACTAGATCGCTGCCATCATTCGAACTGCTAGATTTAAGAGTTCGGTGAGTTGTTCAAATAAATAATGTGGAAGTTTAATTTCCTGTGACTCTGCAGAGATCTTTGTCGCTCCTTTCTGAGCATCTTTGTTGTTGCCTTCAGATGCCACAAGCTGGAACCCGTCCTCTCCAGGGCTGCTCCCAGAGGCGCCAGCGCGGGTGACGTAGTCGTTTCATCCGTGGTCGCATCGTGGGTCCTGTTTGTCCCTTAGGGGACACGGCGGGACAGGGACTCAGGGCACCGCCTTCGCCGTCGGGGAAGACTGAGATACCAGGAACTGGGCTTTGGCGACCTCGGTCCTCTGCCCCTCCGTCGGAGGGCTGGAGCCCCGCGAGGGCGCACGTGCCGGGGCCGGACGCCCGAGCCCCTTCTCCCTCTCCGGTTCCCCCGGTTGCACGGCGAGGTGTTCGGGGCACGGGCTGCCTCCGACCGCCTGCTTGCACAAGGCCTCCTCCGCCGGGGCCGTGCCGACCYGGGAACAGGGAAACCCGACCTCGGGAGAGGGAGCTAACCGGTTTGGGCGACGCCGGGGAGCAGCGCAGCGAGCCGCGGCCCGCRCGCTGCTTTGCAATAGTTTTCCTCTCTGGCGCTTCGGAGGAGCCGCGGGGCAGGGCGCTGCCGGCTGCTCCGGGGGCATCGCCCCGCGTCCCCGGCCGCRGAGGGGGCGGGAGGGAGGCGCTGGGGCCGCGGGGCCGCAGCAGACCCCCTGGGCGCTCAGCGTGTTTAGCAGGGTTTTTTGCGCTGCTTCAGCGGCAAATCTGCTTTTCCCGCTGGGAACGGATACTTGGGAATTCCTGCGCAACCTCATTTTGCACCCGTCGGTTTCCCTGCCCGGTGCTGGGTCGTTTCGCCTATCGGCGGGCTCAGGGCGACAAGGTGGAATTACGGCGTTACGGAAAAAGGCTTAATATAATCTTCCCCGCACGAACAGCGGTGCAGGGGGAAGGTTCAGAGGATGTTCTGCAGCGCGAGCGGCAAATGAGGCGAGCTGCAGTTCAGGATGTACGCTGAACTGCTTCATCACCGCTCCTAATGGCTTAACCAACAAAATCCATATTCATAAATCAAACCGGCAGCGCGAGCGACCTCCGCTCGGCTCCGCTGCCAGGCTGCTGCAGGGGGGGACTCGAACGCGGGCCCGTCGCGCGCTGCGGGCAGCGCTGGGGTGTATATACCGCCGCTGCTTGGCCTTGGTATTTACCGAGATGKGCAATCCGCTCGGTCTGGCTGCACCTGAAGGATTATCCGGGCAAACCAGGCAAAAAGCTGAGCTAATTTATCAYGCTGTTTTCCAACACTGAAGTGCACCCGGAGGCTAATTTCACCCTCAGTTACAGATCCTAGAGTTCCACAGAACTGAATTAGCAAAAACGTTCTTTTCCCAGTGTATTTTGCGTTYGGACCTGGGCATTGCAGCAGCGTGGCGGCAGCTCTGATGCTGCCCCAGAGCAGCAGTACAGAAATAATACAGTACAGGGTCTAAGGACAACCCGTTTGGCTYGGGTCAGACTGATTTCCAAACAGCCAGGCTGGGCGAGGGCAGCAGCCCGGCTCAGTAACGCGGGCTGTGCCAAAAATAGAAAGTTTGAAGCGAGCAGAGTGGGAGGAATAATATTTTTCATGATGCTGTGCAATAGCCTTGAGGCTGCTGACGTGACGATAAGCGTTTGTCRCTCGCCTGTGCTCTCGAGCAAGCGTGTTTTATCTCTTACTTGCTCCAGCCCCGGAGAGAAAGCCTGGCACTTCGGCTGCTATCTGCCRTGGGACCACGGCTTCTGGGCCGTATTATTTCTGTATTGCAGCAGCACCCGGAGGCCTTGCGTGAATTATGTAACGTGACGCGGCTGCAGCACCCAGCGCCCGCGGAGGCTGCGCGCCGCGGCAGCTCCCCGGGAGCAGGGAGAGGTGCTGGGGGTGGGAGCTGACGTGGTGGTTTCATTTGCAGCTCCGCACGGGCCTGGTAAGCCGCGGGCAGCGGGGGAAGCCGCGGGGAGCAGGGGAAGCTGCGCCGGCCCCGACTCCTCTTTGCGGAGCGGGTAGGAGGGGTGCACGTACCCCCCCGCCGTTAAATTGGGTGCACCGAGTTTTGCACCGGCCCCGCTGCCACCGTGGAGAGAGGGAAGGGTTTGCTCTGGAGCGGGACGCGGCATTTGCATGTGCGGGAAGCAGCGAGGCTTTCCGTGGGAGGGGAAAACCCTGCTCCTGCCGGGAAGCTCCAGGGTTAGCGCCGGCGCTCGAGGCCGGCCGGGACGCCTGCTGCGCGCGGCAGCGCTGCGAGCCCGGCGGCCGTTTCCCCCGTCCGAAGCAGCCAGGCCGATTCCCCGCGCCGGGCACGGTGCGTTTGCAAGCGGAGCGAATCCCACCCGCAGGCAACGTGCCGGCAGCGCCAGCGGCACGAGCRCGGGGCGGGTTGACGCCGTTGTGGGTAGGAGAAAGCTCTGCCACCACCCTCCTTGCAAGCCCAGGAGCTAAACACTGAGCTGGCTTTCGGTGCGCGGCGAGCCGGCGGCTCAGGACGGCAGTGCCTGTAACCCGCTTCGGCAGCCGCTCGCCTCGGCCTGTAGCTTGCAGCACCACCGCTGCAGAGGTGTAGATTATTTTTGCCATYGTATAAATTGCATCAAATTCCTTCCTTGGCCTTGCTTATGCCCTGCAGCATCAAGGACAGGAAAAAAAAAAGGGGGGGGGGTTTCATCCCCTCTCTCTTCTGCGGGGAACGAGGATGATATTAGATGTAAAACAAATTGCACGGTGCATTCGAGTGAAGACGCTTGACTGCCTTTTCTTTTCCTAACGACGCAGGCCCTGGGAATAGCAGCGCCATTAACTCCGTCCTTCGCCTCCCGCGAGTCGGCGCTGGCGGAGCCGGAGCAGCGCGCGGGGCCGAGGGCCAGCCCGGGCGCCTCCGCTCGGGCGCTCCCGCTCGTGCCCCTCGGCGGCTCGGCCGTCGCCGAGCTTCCCCGAGTATTTCGGTGCGCTGCGCTGCCGCCTGCCTAGCTCTGAGCTTTAACAGATGGTTCAAGTGACAATTACGGCCTCCGAAGACTATATTTATAAATTCCTTGTTGGGCTGTTATCCTGCATGTGCTAGAGCTTTACACAAACAGAGAATTGATAATCGCTCCTGGCTCCCGTAACTGGAGCGGAGACTGGATGAAAGAACGCGCCCCGCGGCCGCGCGGCCGGCTCTGCTGGGGCCTTGCAGGGAGGCGGCGGCGGCGGCTCCGCGCGCTCCCCGGCGAGCGGGCGGCCGGTGAAAGGCCCCCGGTGTTTCGCGTCAGCCAGCGGCGCGTTTCGGGGCAGCGGCGGGGGGGGGGAACCGCGGCGCTCTGCCGACCGACGGCCGCGGGGGCCGGAGCCGGCTGCGCGCACCCTCGGCCTCCTCCGGGTGCCCTGAGCCCCCCACAGCAGCCGGCCCCGGGCGACCAGACCAAAACCCTCACGGCCCAGCGCAGGGGCCCGTGCTGCAAACAGCGCGTGCCCGCAGCGCGCGCGGGGGCCCAGCACGTTTCCGTGTTAAGTGCTGGAAGCAGCCAAATGCATTTCGGACGTGCTCGCGATGAAAATGGAGCTTTTCCCAACTGTTGCTCGGGAAGGGAGAGGCYAACTTAATGCCACTAAAATCGATTGGATTAGGAAGGATTTGCAGAGGGCTAGGCTGAAAGAATGGCTAATTTAGGTTTTTAGCAGTCGTGTCACAACCATCCACGGTGTTGCAACACACTGTTGCACTGCACGTTCGTGTTGGAGTTTCGAGTTTTCAGGGCTCTGCTGGGTGGTGCCAGATGAGTAGCTGGAAGCTCCTGGGATGGGCCCAGAGGGGACGGATCCTGGGTTGCCGCTGCTCAGTGCGGCCTTGGGAGGCGGATCGGGGCTCTGAGGAAGCGCAGGAGGACACTGCTGGATATGCATTAAAAACCTGGCATCTTCCTTGTCTCGCAAATCTAAACCAAATCCTGTGGTCCAGGAGCTCTTGCAGGGTGAGTATAGTTTGGGGTTCGAATGGCCAAATGCAGCTGTGGGTCTTTTTTGATGCAGAATGATTGCTCGCTGGGCAAGCGACTCGCTGCTGCACGTCCGTCGCAGCGATGCTGTCGCTAGACGAGGGCTTTTGGKGCGCTCTTCGTGTGCTCGGTGCTGGAGCAGCGTCCCGCTGCAGCCGGMGGTGCCTGCAGGCCGGGGCTGCTGCGTAGTCCGGGGCTTGCTGGTGTTTCCCCCTGCTCTTGCTCTGCCCTGCTCCTTGCAGCAGGATTTTGCATCACATCCTTCTGCCTTTGAAACTGTGGCTCCTTTCCGGAGTTGTCACCATGTCCCCCCCCACCCTGTTCTCCCGGGCTGGATGTGTTTTGCTAAAGGGCACGAGGCAAAAATTGCCCAACGCTTSGGTAACTCGCACGAAGAGGTGCTTCCCCTTGCAGCTGCCCTGCCGCCGGGGGACGTTCCCGGTGCTCCGGAGCCGTTCCTCCGCTCGGCCTCCCTCGCCGCGCTGCTRAGCCAGCCCCAGCAGACGTGAACGTGGCCCGCTGCATCTCGCAGCATCCGCCGACTGCTGCAGTCCTGCCGCGCCGTCGTCTGCGGAGAACAGGCTGCTTCTCCCGTGCAGCACACAAAGCCTCCCCGGAGCCGTTGCGTTAAAAAAAAGGGGGGGAACGAAGCGCCGAAGATCCGTGCAAACCCGCGGGCAGAGCAGCGCGGTGGCGTGCCCGGGGCAGCCGCCCCGAGCGGGCAGCTCCGCGCCTCGCCGTGCCCATGGGCTACGCGCGGGCGAAGCCGGGGCGCTGCCGGGGGCCGGGAGCGCGCGGTCGCGTCGGTCACGTCCCCCCGGCGCACGGAGGTGGGGGCCCCCCCGGCGCGGCGCCGTCTCTGCCCCTCTCTGCTCCTCGAGGAGCGGGGGGGGGGCGGGATTTCGGCGGATCCGGTGCCAGGAGCGTGCGCGGCCGGGTGCCCTCCGCGGTGCGCCGGTGCAGAAACGTGACCTGCGAGCCGTGCTTTAAAGATCAGGCGTTCGCGTGAAAGCCACCGTCTCATSATCGTGTTATATAAAAATTTGGGAATCTGGGATACATGTTTTTACACGTCGCTTGCAATTTCTAAAGTCCGCGTTAATTAGAGTGATCGTGCTCTGCAGACAGCGAATTAATAACGCTGTTGGAGGTTTGCTGAGCTCAAGCTGCGCCGCAAACGTGCGGTTTCCCTCTTGCGATGCTTGCGGCAGCCTCGGGGCTGCAGCCTGGCGCTCGGGCTGCTCCGCGCGAGGAGCGTCGTGGCGTGGGGACGCCGAGGGCGAAACGGGAGCCTCGAGGCCCCGCTGGCGCCCGGCCAYCCCGGCCAGGGATCCCGCCCCTTCCCCACCGCCCGGCTCGCCGGCCCCTTCCGCGTCCGCGCTCGCCCTTGGGCACGCRGGCGTCCAGCCTGCGAGCGCGCCCAGGCCTCTCGGCACCCTCTGCTTTACCGCTTAGGTGCTTCGGGGAATGAAAGCACCCGAGCTTTGCGCTTGAGCGGCGCTCAGGGAAGAAGGCGGCCGCCGTAAGCGCTGGCCCGCGCAGGGGACGGGGGAGCCGCTGGCGGAGGCGGCCGGCGGGACGTGCCGGGGGAGCGTGGGCGGGCGCGGGGGACCCCAGCCCTGCCCGCGGCGCAGCCTCGGCCCGCGGCGGACTGCGCCGGCGGCTCTCACCCGCTTTCTCCTCCCCACTGCGAGCTCTTCTACCCCAGATTTTATTTTTTGCCGCAGCAGCTCATCGGGGAAGGTAATTCCCGCTCCTGTGGGGTATAAGCGATGGGGAGGCTTTAAAAAAACAGCCAAAGCTACGGGGAAGGGCTGGAGGCTTCCCCTTGGACGGGGACCCCCCTCCCCGCGCTTCCCTGCCGCGTGGGAAGGCGCCGCGTGGGAAGGCGCCGCGTGGGAAGGCGCCCCGCGCCCGGCAGCCGCGAACCGCCGCCGAACCGCACCACGCCGGGTGGTTTTTTTTTTTTTTTTCCTTCCTCTTCCTCTTCCTCGGCGCGGGCTGGCGGCGCCGTGCGCGCCTGCGTGGGCGCGGGGGGGGGCGCTCGGAGCTGCCCGCTTCCCCCCCGCCGCAGCCGAGCCGAGCCGAGCCGAGCCGAGCCAGGCGCGGGCACCGCTCCTGGGCACAGGTACAAGGGCGGCAGCGGCGGGGAGGGCGCGGACAGGCCTGGGGGATCCGACGCAGAGGAGTTTTTTTTTTTTTTCCCCACCCGTCCGCTTTGCTTTTCTCCCCGATAACCCGCGGCTCCGGCAGCCGCTGGGGAAGCGCCGCCGCGTTTGAACGCTCCCCGCGGGGGCCGGAGCGGGGGCGGCTCCGGCGTCCGCCCCGTCGCGGCTCCCCCGCGCCGCGGCAGCCGCCGGGGCAGCGCGCACGGCAAAGCCGGCAGCTCCGAGGGGAGCGGGGGCCTGAACCCCTTTGGGGCTGGGATATCCGTGGGAAATCCCTTGAGGAGCTGCTTTCCATAGCAGGGGGGGGGGTGGAGGCGGCCCGGCCCGGCCCCGGGGACCCCCGCCTGGAATTTCGCAAGGTGAGCAGCGGGAAACGGGACTCGCGGAATAAACTCGGGGGGAGCTCGGGGGGCTCCCGGGACGTGCGTGCGTGGGGCGGCCGCAGCCTGTGCTGCCTTAAAGGAGAAGCTGCTGCTCAGCACAAAAGACGGTCTTAACGCAGCGCAGGGCTATTCAAGAGGCATTTAATTCTCTTCTTCTAAAGTCCGCTCGAAGGGGGAGCTGCCATCTGGTGTCTCATGTTAGCAGGAAGAAAGGGCTCTTTGCAATGCATGGGAAAGTTGAGAGCTTGTTGGGCTTCAGATTGCCTTAAAAAAAAAAAAAGCGTAGTTCTTAAGGTTGAACGAGCTGGCTTTGCAAAGCGATACGTGTGGGTTAACGCAGGCGTTGAAAAGGGATGGGAAAGTCTGCAGGAAGCTCTGCTGCGTGCTGGCCGAGCCGTGCCCGCCGCTGGGCTTCCTGCGAGCCCCCGCGCGGATGCTGGGGCCGAGCGGCGTCCGCCTCGCCTGCCAAAAACGCTCCCCTGCGCCAGGCGCTGCGGCGGGAGAGGGGGCACCGGCCGCGGGCTCGCGGCCCTCTCCCCGGCGCGGCGCGGCAGGGCGGCCCGGTGCGCCGCGCCATGCTGGCTCCGGCATGCCCAGAGCGCCGGCGGTCTCCGCTCCGCGCTGCGGGCGCGCGTACGCGGCCGAGCGCGGGTGCCGTGCAGATCACCGCCGGCCTCCGTGGCGCTCGGGGGAAGATCGACGAAACGGCCGCGATTTGTTTTTGTTGGATTCCAGAGGACGTAACTCCTCGGCCTGTAAAGCCGCCGCGTAGCGTCTGCAATCCGGATGTCGCGGCTGTGCGCTGGCAAGGGCGCAGCTGGCGTGAGCCCTGATRAAAGGGGCCGTGTCCTTGCTGCCAGCGCAGGGAGCAGAGCAGCGCAGCAGCAGGGACAGGTGAGCGTGGCGGGGGCAGCGGTTCCAGTGTCAGGAATCCCAGGGGCTCGATAAGGTCCCGGGCAGGGGAATYGGTGCGTTTCGGCGTTCTCGGGCCGGTTTTGGAGGGGGAGCCKGCGCGGTTTCTGCAGCGGGTATCGCCCTGGGGCCCCGGCTGTTTGCTTGGAGCAGCGGGAGGATTAATGAGCGACTCGAGGGAACAAGACTGACCAGTTCCCGCGGAGGAACGGAACGGAGGAAACAAGCCGAGCTGTTCCCTCGTGCTGCAGGGAGTTTTCCTTGGCAGAAACCCAGGTTTTGCCCGCGGTGCCCTCGGCAAGAGCGGGGCGACCGTGGCTCCTCGCTGCCCGCTCGCGGGGGTGAGCCAACCCCGGGCGATGCCCTGCGCTCCCCGGGGCCGGCGACCGCAGCCCCCCAAGAAAAGTCTCTCGTGGTTTGATCCCCGGCTCGTTCTGGCACGTGAGCCGGGCGACACCGGGCGACACCGGCCTCCGCGCGCGGACGGAGGCGGCGAGAGCGGATCCCTGCGACGGGCTGCGGCGTGGACGGTTGCCAGCGCGGAGGAGCAGCGCTTTGCTGCATCGGTCCCTCCGGCAGCGCCGTCGCCCCGGGACAGGACGAAATTTTGGCAAGGAGAGGTCACTGTGCACCCGCCCGCCCTTCCTGCGGGCTGGCAGATACGTGCCCCTGTGATACAGCTGGGAAACTGAGACACACAGCGGATTAAACCGCATCTAGCGGGGCTAAAACTCCTGCTGCAGGGTGAGTCAAAGCCCTGCCGCTGCCGGGGCGAAATCCTTCCCGCGGCTGCAGCTGCGTCCCGCAGCACGGGGAGCTGCGGCTGCTCGTCCCGGCTCGGATCCACGCTGGAAATCCTGGCAGCCCGGGGGAGCCGGCGGCTGCGATCAGCGTGCGGACGGGACGGAGCAGAGCCGTCCCTCCGGGGCTGCCAAGGCAGAAGCCGAGTCCCGCGAGAATATTTAATCGTCTCTGCCCCGCTCCTCGCAGCGGCATCTCTKGAGCGGGATGCGAGCAGGGTGAATTTGCTCAAGGGCTTTAAGAGCCCTTTTCTCCTTCACCGGCGGGTTTGGGCACTGTCCCAGCCCCGAGGGGCRGGCTGCTCTGGAGGGGAGCACTCTGGAAGCTGCTGCGACAAGACAGCCAGTGATTTCATTGCTTTAATTACGGTCTGTAAAGGCCACGGCTGCTCCGGGCTGGAGCGCTGTCTCCGTGTAGGATGCAGGTGCGAGCGTGGGCGCGAGCGTTGCCGCTGCGCGGAAAGCCGCCCACTGCCTGAGCTCGTACCGAGGATTAGTCACGTTTATAATTGCAGCTTTCCGGACGCAGATGGGCAGGGGCCTGGGCRCCGTTTGAGCCCCTGGGGCCGGGCAGCGAGGCGGCCGCTTGGCTCCGCAGCACCGGCTGCGGAGGGATCCCCTCTCCCGGCCCGCCTGGCTGCGTGCCGCGGGCTGCGCCGCGCTCGCCCGGGGCGAGCGAGGTGCAAATCCCCGCGTTTGCACCGTGCTGGGGTAATCCGAGCCTCTCCGCACCGCCGGTCCCCGGGCGGGCGCGGAGGCGGGATCCGTTCCGTGCTCTGATCACCGAGCTGCTCCCCGCCGACGCGGCCGCCCAAGGGCTCAGGCCTCTGCGATCCCTTTCCCCTGCGAGGGGCAATGCCAGCGCTTGCCGGGCGGTCCCGAGGGACGTGGCCTCCGCTTGGGGCCGGGGCTGCGTCGTGTCCTTTGTCGCTGCCGCGGTCCGGGCGCTGCCCTGCGGGTTCGGCGAGGCTTCGCGGGTGATTTTTGCGGGTGGTTTTTTTTGCCCTCGAGTGTCGTTTGCTCTGGCTCTGCGATGGGGCGACAGGATTTGATTGCGAAGTTGGGCCGGGTGATCCCGTCCTCCGGAAGGGTGCGCGGAGCCGGGGAGAGGCTGCGAGGAGGGCRGCGAAGCCGTGACCTTCGTCTGAAATGGAGCAGAAGAAAAGCCCTTCCGCTGCTGCTGCCTCAATTGCTTTCGATCCCAGCTCCTCGCTCCTCCCTTTGCGTCTCAGCACGAGGTTTAAATGCCTCCTGGGTTTCTCCCCGGCTTTGCACAAGTCGCTCCCCAGTCCAGGCACCCTCCGTGTCCTCCTCTCTGCTGGCAGGTGCCTCCTCTCTGCCCCGTGCAGCTCCCTGCTCGGGTTTTTCCCCTACCAGCTGCATCTTTTCATCCTGGGGGGAGCAACTCCTGCCAGGACACGGTGGGTCCCGGGAAACCCGCCCCTCGTGCAACACCTGCGCTTGCACCCTGCACCGCAGCGCGCTCTTGTCCCGGGCGCCTCCTCCTTCCCTCGCCCCAAAGCCGCCGTCAACAAGCTCCAAAACCGTATTAGGGAGCTGCTGAGAGAGCCAGCACGTATTTCACGTCACGCTTGATTAGGAAAGCCGCAGATGGCAGCAGCGTTGCTTCGTTCGAAGATGTAATTTCCTCGCCAGCGCTTCATCAAGTGGGTAAGTGGGYGCAGTCAGCGCTGGCTCCTGCCCCTCGGAGATGGCACCGCACGTTGGCTCTGGGCGCCGAGGGCTCTGCCCCCCGCGTCCGCCCTCGGGCGAAGCTCGGCCACGGAGCGGAGGCGATGCCGGAGCGACGCGCGCGCGGCTGGCGTCCGAGCCCCCGTCTCACGGGCCCGACTGCTTCCCGGCCGGTCCGTGCCTTTTCCAGGCGTCCAGGACGCTACAGGCAACTCCGTTCCCTTGGGAAAGCGCCCGCGGTTCTCCTGCGGCGCCCGCGGCATGCCGTGGGGTCGGGATTGCGAGCGCGGTGTCTCGCGGTGAAACGCAGTCGGGCTGCGTCTTCGCCAAGCGGGGAGAGATGAAAGGAAAACAGCATGAGCAATAGGAAGTCATGAGATTTTAAACTGTTTTAAAATTCAGATCAAGTTTAATGCAGCAAAAACATTTTTTTTTTAAGTCTCATTTATAATGATAAAGAGGTACGAATTAATGCTGTTGCATCTTCCGTCTCTGTTTCCCTGGCTCGTTGCACCGGCCTCAGACRGACCGCTGCAGCACTTGGCCAAAGCTGGCAGCCCCAAACCTCTCGGAAACCTCCTTTCCTTTCTCCTCCAGAAAGCCCTGGCGGTCGAGCAGACCGTGACTCAGGAGGGCTCCTGGCACCCAAACAGCCTCTTCGGTGAGCCCCCCAGCACAGGGCGACCCTCGGAGCTGCCCGCCTGTCTGCAGGCGGCTCCCGCCAGCTCTCCTCTCTGCTGCTAGTGCTCCCTGGCTGCCGTTTCCAGCGGGAAGGCACAGATTTATTACATGCCAGCTCCCCCTGGGGTGTACAGATGCGMTGGAAGATGCGTGCTTACAAGCAAGCCTGTTGTCAGCTGCGCGTTGCCTTGTCTGTCTGCTTGAGCGTCGTGGCTGGCGCTGCAGGACCCGGAGGACGCTAAAGCTCGATACGCCGCGGCAAAAGCCAAAAACAACCTTCTTATTCTGGAGCCCTTGTTCACGCTCAGCCTCAAAACAGCAGTCGCAAGGCAGGAGCGTGACACCGAAGGCTCTGGGACGTGCGGACGGAGCCGAGCGCTCAGGCTGCAGACGCTGAGGCTCTCGGTTTGTATTTTGGCTCTTGTTTTCTCCTGGGTTAACCCCCCTGGAGACGTGACCGGGTCGTGACGTGGGTGCCGGGCTGAGCCTCGGGGTTTGTTTTCTTCTTAAGGCTCCTCCGTATGCCCGTGCTGATGTCAGCCGGCCCGCTGCAAACCCACCCGGGTTTCTGCCGAGCTTGCGCTGCAGCAAGCCCGGGGCGGGGTGGGGGGATGCCCGCACCCCRAATCCTCTCTCCGAAGGGCTCCCGGCCGGCGCCTGCGTGGAGGAGGGCGCGAGGTCTGGGCTCTGCCGCGCGGGGCGGCCCGGCGCGAGGGGCTGGCGTGGGAGCCTGCCCATCAGCTTCTCCGGGAGGGTTGTGCCCGCGTGGTTGGTGGAGCGAAAAAGCTGTTGTACCCCAGCAAACGTTGCTTAAGGAGAGCGTTCCTGGGTTGGATGGTTGCTGGATGCGCGTCGTCCCGTGTGATAGAGAAACTCCTGCGATTTCTTCACGCGCGGCGGTGGTGTGCAAGGGGACGTCCGAGGCCAGCGGCGCTCGGCGAGCGCCTTTCCTGGCGAGGTCCTCGGCGTGGGGCTTTATGAGAAGTTAAACCCACGCCGTGGGCAGGCTTTCCGAGGGGCACGGGTTTGTTCTCCTGTCCAATTCCCGGCCCCGAATCGCTGGGCTGAGAAACCTTGCGTTTTTCAGAAAGCTCCGATAGCTCAGACAGCAGGTGAAGGCGTCTCCGCGTCCGGACGTGGTCCCTGGCGTGGTGGAAGGGGGTGAAGCATGGCCCAGGGAAGCAGGGGAGGCATGTCCCSCGAAGCGTGGTTGAGAAGGTCCGTCACGAACATCCTGGCCTGCCTCCAGCGAAAATGCAGCCGGGCCACGAGCTTGCGGCTGACGGCATTGCAGCTGGGCAGCTCCGAGCCTCCATCTGCGGGCTCCGGAGGGACGGGCGGAGGGAGGTCCCTGCTCCCGCCGGGAGAACCGGGCTTTGCAGCTGCCTTGGGCCGGGCTGCAGGGGTTGGGGGCRGACAGACGAAGCCCTGCTCTCGCCCCCAGCAGCCCTCTCCGCTGTGCTCCGGAAACAGCTGTGCTGAGAGATGATTAAAAAGAAAAAAATCATCTTTACGATGGTTTTAATGAGATCTGTGTGGCCAGCCCCTCCRTTTGGCTGGGGGGCGAGGGAGGATCTCGCTGTGTGCCTGACGCCCGTGGCGTCGTTGTTTCGCCCCTGGGGCCCGGGTGCCGCAGGAGAGGCGGTTCGGGCAGGCAGCCCCCTCCTCGCCCCATCGCCCAGCAGCCAGTGTGCGATGTGCCGGGGGGTTGAGCATCCCCGGGCACCGAGRAGGTGGCGAGAGGATGCTCAGGAGGGGGAAGGAGCCTGGGGAATTTTTTCTCTCCTTGCATCTGTTTGCAAGAGATGAGGAACGTCTTAGCAGTGCTGACGCATTCGCATTTAGACRCGTGCGGTAACGTGACTCTGCGTTCTCCTCTCCGATTCGGATCGGGAGGGATCTGCTGCGCTGTGCCACGAGCTGCCAGAGCAGGGCGGGATGGATGCAGCCACCTTGGAAGATCACAAGCGTCTGCCAGCTGCTGACTCGTGCTGGCCCAATTTCACCTGTCGGGTTGGGAGATATCACCTTCTAAATGTGGTATATGGAGCTCAGGCTTAAACTGTCTTGTTTCTGGGCTAAAAAGATGAGTCAGGAGGAAGAAAAATCCCCTGAGCAGTGCAGAAAGCATGAGACCACCGCATGGGCTCGCTCGTAGAGGAGCGAGGCGCTGCGCCTCTGTCCTTCCCCTCCCTGCTGCTGGTGGCATCCAGGAGACGTTGCGGGTGGTGGCACGTGATGCCTTCTCCCTAGGTCCATGGTGGTGGTTCCTTGGGCCCGTCTCATCACCCACATCCGTCCCTTGTCTTTCAGACGTCCTGCACTAATGTGGCCTGTGGTGGAAGGACCTGCCTGCTTTAGCCAGCCTGTCCTCCGAGGCTGAAGATGGTGTTGATGCCCTGGTGAGGGGCGAAAGGGCAACTGAGCTGACCCACCGCCCCCACCCCCGGCTGCCCGCACCGCCGCATCCCGCTGCGAGAGCCATGGAGGCGCCCCTGGACGTGCCCGTGGGGAACCTCATCGACTTCGATGCCGAAGCCCCCGCAGAGCCCTCGCCTCCGGACCGCCGCAGCGGCGACGAGGACGCGGCCGGGGAGGAGAGCGACGCCACCGAGTCGGCGGACAGCGAGAACGACATGGGCTATTCGCCCAGCCGCTGGAGCAGCTACCGCCGCTCGTCCTCCAACGAGTCCTTCTCCTCCAACCAGAGCACCGAGTCGGCCAAGGACGAGGCGGCGGCCGAGCGCCGGGAATTCATGCGGCACTACGTGGAGAAGGTCTTCGCCGGCGGGTGAGCATTGATTTTTTTTTTTTTTTATTTTTTTTTCCCCTGCGCTTGGCTCGTGCCGTTTCCAGCTCCGATGCCGCATTTGCAGCCACGGAGCAGGGGAGGGCTCAGGCTCCGCGGGCGCGAGGCTCACTGCGCCCTCCGCGGCGCTCCGGCACGGCGCGTCGAGCGCGGTCGAGCAGACCGCCGGCGACGGGGAGCAACAGCCGAGCTGGGGCTGGTCTTGCTCGGGGCGGCGCGCCTGTCTCGGGAGCTGGGTTTCCGCTCGGGCTGTTGCTCGCTCTCTCCTCCCCTCCCTTTGCTCTGCCCCCCGCCAAGCGACGTGCGCGGGAGGATGGCAGGACGGACGCGCCTGCATCTCCCTCCCCTTTCTGGACGCTGCGGGGAGCTGAGCCTCCCCCCGTGCCGGCTGCGGCGGGGACGCCGGGCACGTCCTCGGCTTTAACGGTGGTGTTTTTCTTCCTCCTCCCCCTTTTCTGTTTCAGAGAGGATCTGGACCAAGAAGAGAAGGCCAAGTTTGGTGAGCTCTGCAGCGGCGAGAGCGGGAAGGGCAGGGAATGGTTCGCACGATACGTGAGCGCCCAGGTAAGGGGCGACTTGGGCAGAATATCTGGGTGCACAAATACGTATACAGGAGCAGCGACTGGGGAGCAGCTGGGGCAGAAGGTGCGAAGCGGGGAAATGGGGCAATCTGGTATTTTTAGAGGACAGGAGCTCGGGGGTAAGGGARGAGCTTTAGTACAGTACATAAATAAATGCATCCTGAGGCACTTAAAAATATGATTGTTGCAGTGTGGGAGAGAAATTGTCTGTTTATATAAAATGAAATAAGATGAGCGCTCAGAAATGTTCTATTTCCTAGAAGAAAACACACCAGAAATTCAAACTGCTGTCTCCGAGATGGAGGCCTGGTTGGACGTGCTTTCTGGCCGTCCCCGGGCGCTTCGGGGAGCTGCGGTCGTCTTTGCTGCTCGCAGCAGACGGCAGCTCTGGATGGCTGTGCTGAGCTGGGTCTGGGTTTGTGCTTGCAGCGCTGCAACTCCAAGTGCGTCTCGGAGCAGACCTTCTATCGCCTGATGCAATCTTTTGCCCTCGTGCTGTTTGAGTAAGTGGTGGGGGGGTTTTCAGCTTCACTGCAATCCCCTAAAGCCCCTGTGATCTTCCTACTAATCCAGAGGGGCAGGAGATCCCCATCTCCGACCTGCTCTGCTGCTTTGGCCCAAGGAAGCAGAGGGCTCATGCGAAGCGTTGCTGGGTTGTCCCACATGTTGTGGCCCCATTGGGTGGTTGCAGTCCGACCTGAGCTAGGGAGCAGGTGAGGAGGAGTGCAGTGCAGATGCTGAAGTCAGCAGGGTCTGGTCACCCCATTYAATAAGCCTTGCCAAAAATCAAGGTTTTTTAGCCTGAATGTGGTKCAGGACTTGACCCAGCTAGGTACGGTGCTGCCCTAAGCATGGGGTGCTGCTSGCACTGTCTGGACTCGCTGCTGTCAGTCTCCATGCAGGGCAAGCTTGAGGGGTGCTGGGACAGCTATYTAGAGGTGGTTTCTCTGGCCCTCTCAGGGCTTTGCTGCAGGAAAGTTGCCCTTGCCCCATGAGAGCAGAGCCACAACTACAGGAGGGGCCAAGCAGGAACCGTTAGGCTGCTTCAGTTGCCATCGCCAGGCATCTTCATCTAGTTCTCCCTTGATTCCAGGTGTCACCAGATGGATGACTTCAGCCCTGCCAAGAATCTAATGACCATGTGTTTCACTTACTACTACATCGGTAAGAGGTGTCTGCAGCCTCGGGTTTTTTTGTGCTGGAGACAGATGCTGAAATGCTTTTGGCCCCGGTGCTGAGGTTTGCCCTGCATGGGGAAGGGCGATGGAAGGCATCCCTGAACTTGGTTTATGCTGGCTGACTCAGATGCTGATAGGAGAAGGGCCTTCATGGCATGGAGGCTGTGCCTACCTGCTGGAGACCCTACTTGTGTTGGGTTGGTGCGTCATTGCTTCTCACACCTGAGCCAGCCAGGGAAATTCATATGTGGCAATCCCCAGATGTCCCCTTATCCTGGGGATGTCACATGAATCCAGTTCCAACCCAGAAACGCCTCTGCTCATTGCCTGGTGTGTGGCAGTCACTCCTATGTGGGGCACTGGGTTTTCTATCCAAAATGGGGAGAGGAGGAAGAACCTACAAGAATTGTGATGGGATGGAGACTGGATCATTCCAGTCTGGCTCCTGGTCTTTGCGTTGCATTTTCAGCATTGCTTGGAGCAGATCCTCTGGGGGCTGGTGGCACCTGCTGCATTGGGCCGTGAGAGCGGTGCTCTTTGCAGCAGAGATTTGCCCAGCTATATGTTTGCTGTGGGGCCCAAGAGCCCGCTGAGCTCCTGCTGCCTTCCCCCAGGCAAACCACATGCTCTGCCCTTGGAGACCAAGGAGAAGCCCATGGGCAGCATTGACTCATACCTGAAGTCWGCCAACAGCTGGCTGGCTGAGAAGAAGGACATAGCGGAGCGGCTGTTGAAGAACACATCAGCCAAGACTGAGAATGTGAAGGGCTTCTTTGGGGGCCTGGAGACCAAACTGAAGGGTCCCGCAGCCTGGAAGAGCGAGTGGGTACCGCTCCACTGGGTGCTCCGGGCAGGCTGGGTGGGCTGGGGCATGCACTCATAATGTGGCCGAGGCAGAAACCTCCTCGGCATGGACACCCCTAAGCCAGGGTTGTTGCTGCCAAGGGAAGGCAGTGCATGGAGATATCTCTGGCCACCTTTTTGGCCCTGGGGACCATGCCCAAGAAGGTGGCTTCCTTGCCAAGGAAGCCAGGGTTTCACCTCGTGGGCTGGGTGGGGACAGGCTTCTTTGGAGCTGACGCTGATTTTTTATGTCACAGAAGCGAAGGGGAGGACAAGCCAAAGCAGAAGCTAAAGAAGACGGGTGAGTGGAGTCAGTGCGGCTGAGTTAAGCATGGGAAGGAGTGAGGGTTGGAAGTTGTGCGAGATGCCTGGTGTTGCAGGAGCTGTGGRGTAGAGACATGCGGCAGGAAGGACCGGGGATATCTTCCCCCAAGCTCCTGGAAAAGAGCTTCAAAGCACTTCARTCCTTTTAGCTTGTTGTTTTGGAGCAATATCATATACTGTCCCACCGGGACCCAAAGGCATCTTGTCCTCAGAGGTGTTAGGTTGCAGAGAGGTTTGGGCGTCTGCTGTCTCTGAGCTTTAGCGTTGCTCCTGTTGCTCTTGTCACCCTCCCAGTGGCCACCTGTGCTGCTGAAAGAGGGGTCCAGCCCTCAAGMATCCTCCTGGGACATTTGCACGTTGGTCTGACTTCATGTCTGCCTACAAAGGGGAGAAAAGCTCTTCTCCTTGTTGGTGGAGATGTGCTGGGGCCAAGCGTTTGGTTTGCAGACCTCGCCATGGTGGCCACTCGGACACCCACCAGGGAGTGCCAAGCCTGTGCRCGGGTGCGAGGGTCCTCCAGGGCGCCGTGTGTCATTGTGCATCCCCACAGTTTCTGTGCAGAGCCCAGAGGAGGAGAAGAAAGGAGAGAAGATCTACCTGTACATGCACCTCAAGCAACAGCCAATCTGGTAAACCTGCCCGGAGCTGGCTGAGCTACCACCTCGCGTGAGGCTCACTGGGGTCGGAAACGCAAGAGGGGATTTGACCACCCTGCCCCCACGTTGCCTTTTGCCCGAACTCTCCTGATTGCTTTTAAGTTGTTGTTGTCCCTAAAAGAGACGGTCATGCCCTTGTGCCGGGGAAGGCGTTTGCAGCCACGCAGGGGGCTGGTTTGGGGAGCTGGTCCTGGCTGACCCTCACCTGCCTGTGGCCCGTGCAGGAGGCGCAGGCGGGTGACGGGAGCAGGATGGAGCCTTTCGGCAGCASTTTGCTGGCGTCGCTTTAATGGCTGCGAAGCGTTAGCGCGAGGCTCCTCTTTACAATGATCCTCATCTCCAACGCGGACCTCCCAAGGGAAATTTGGCCTCCCAGGGAGCTGGAGGGCCGGTTGGGGGCTTTGCTGCAGCGAGCGCCTCCTTCCTTCTCGGCAGGCACAACCTGAGGTTTTGGAACGCCGCCTTCTTCGACGCGGTTCACTGCGAGCGGAGGAAGAGGTCTCCCACCACCAGGTAGGAAGCGAGCCCCAGCGCGGCCGCCTCGGCCATCCCCTGCCCGCGGAGGGGCCGTGGTGTCCAGCTGTCCCGCCGCGAGCGGCAGCGGCGCTTTGGGTCCYGCTGCCCCGGGAAGGCAGTGGCTGCAGCTCGTCCTCGTGTGCAACGAATTCAGCAACGTCCCCCGTGCTTGGAGCCCTGGGCTTGGGGTTTGTTTTCTTCAGAAGGTCCTTTCAGTGCTCCCGGCTGCCCCGGTTAGGGGGCCAGCAGTGCAACCGAGACCCCGCGGCGACATGGGTGCGTGGAGTGGCAGGAGCCCTCCTGGGGGTTGTGGACCCAGGGTCGTCCCTGCGTTTTCCCCTGCTCCCGACAGCCCCGAGCAGAAGCGCTGCAGGCAAACGCTCCGCTTTCTGCCGCGGAAGGAAATAATTAATCCCTTTTCTGGGATTTGGAGATACCTCGGAGGCCTGGAGCTCCCTGGGGGAAAGCCGCTGAGCGTTTTAGCCCAGTCCCCTTTCCGAGCACTTGCTGAAGCAGCCAGCCCTCCGGCATCCTCCCCCAGCACCTGAAGCTCAACCACGACAGCGTCTGCTTGCACTTAAGGATGCTCTGCCAGGCTCGGTGAACTGATCGGTCTTTTCTTTCTCCTTTAACACTTTCCTCCTTTTCTTTTTTCTTTTTTTTTCCCAAGCAAACCAGTGAAAGAAACTATTGAACAGTAATGTAACCRTAACCACATTTGCTTCGATTAAGCCCCAAATTAGCAGGAGCAAAATGTCTCGCAAGGACATAAGCCCCTGGCAGCTGCTCTCTGCTCCGAGCGCCTCCCCCAATTCACCCCGTGGCTGAGCCTTCTCTGCAAGGGAAATCCTGCCCCGGTTTCCCCGAAATCTGCACGGGGCTTCTGCAGGGTCTCCTTTTTCCAACCATGGTGGGGAGGGAAGGGGAGAGTGGGAAGCAAAAAGAACTAAATTCCTCTTTTTTCTCTCTTTTCTCTCTCTCTCTGCCTGTAACAACTTTATCATCTGTTCTTCTCTTCTTTTTTTCCCCCCTCCCTCTTTTTCTCTCCCCCATCCATCTATCTTGCATGATCTTTAACACCCAACCTTTGTTGGCCCTGTTTCTGCTGCCACTCCAGAGGGAACGCTGGAGAGGAAGAGGAAAAGAGGTGTGTCTGTCCGTCCGTCTGTCCGCATTACCTGGTTGCACTGTCTGACAGGGCCGACTCACTTTGGGTCCAAATCCTGCCCGGGGGGGTGAAAGGCTCCGGAGGCGGCGGGGGGGCTCCGAGCTGCCCGCCTCCCAGCAGCTAAAAAACCTCCGATTGGTTTCTCCTTAATGCCATTTTTTAAAAACAAGCCCGACCAATTTCAGGCTGCCACGTTACGGTCTTCCGGCGTGGAAACAGGGCGCACGGCTGATGGGGAACCGGACGGCTTGCACCTCCCGGCAGCCACCGCCAGCAAGCCTGTTCCACGGGCAGTTCTTGGACRTGAACTGAGTCTTTTTAGTGGAGAAGGGGGAAACGTCATCCCCTCCTGTGCCTCCTGCTCCCCCCTTGCTGTTGACCCGCGCGGCGGCACCGTGCGAGTGCTGCTGGCTGCTGCTTCGGTGTCCGTCCCGGCGGGGCGGACGCCCCGGTCTGGCTTTCGCGCGTCCCTGGTTGTGCCGTTGCGTCGGGGTAGGGAAGACCTCTGTCCGGTTGGAAGAGCTGATCCTTTTTCCGTTCATTTATTTTTTCTTTCCCGCGTGCCCTCACGTTGCCATCCTTGCACAAAAAGAGAAATGCAAGCGGCGGCCGCACGCTGCAGCCGCAGGCGCGCGCTGCGGCTTGCAAAGCCTGGAGGCGGTCAGAGGTGGGATCCGCAGGGGTGGAGGGTCTTTGCCCTACCGCTGGCRCTTGGGAAACTTGACGTTGGAGCAAACCGCTTGAAGCGACAGCACTAACGAAGGCCCGTGGGAGCCTGGCAGTAAATTTTTAGCGTGGCTAAGGCGTGCACCGGGAGCTGGATAACCAAAACTTGCTCAGATAGAGCRTGGCTCGGGTTAGCCGTCGGGGCGAGCCGCCGCTGCTGGGAGCCCGGCGTGGTGGCGTGGGCCGAGCCTTGCTGGCGCGTCGTGGCAGGCGGCTGCAGCAGCAGGATCTGCCCTCGCAGGGGCTGAGACGCTTCCTCCGCGCGCCGGCGGGCAGCCGAAACGGGGTCACGTTTGCAAGAGGGGAGGAGGTGGCCCTGCCGGGCCAGTGCGCAGCTCGAAGGGTTTGGATAGAGCCGCGCGTGGGGCTTTCCCCCTTTCCAGGCACCTTACTGCTGCGTAACAGGCCAGAAGCACAGTGAATTTTTCTTGGCCACTTTGATAATTCTTTTTCCCTTCCTCCATGAAAAACATAAATAAAAAGGCAAAAAAAAAAAAAAAAAAAGAAAAAAAAAGAAGAAGAAAGAAGCAGCATGCAAACTTGCTTCCCCTGTAAAGGGGCCAGTGAGACCTGTGAAGTTTTGCTTCCAGCTTTCAAAGCTTTGATAAAAGCTTGATTCTTCTCTGTTCTTCTCAACCTCCGGATATGTTTCCCCTGCTATCGTGAGCTTTATCTGGGAGAAAATTTTTGTTTTAAATCCTTTTTTAAAGTCTCGTACGAAGTTCGYGGAGCCGTGTCGCTCTAGGCAGCCCACCCCCTTGAGCGAAGGCYCCGCTCAGCAGCTTCTGCGCGCCAGAGCCGACTCGAGCGAGGGCAGGCGTCTTCGTGGGCAAGCCTCGTCGAGCGCTCGTCGTCCTCCAGCTTCAGCAACAGCCGCGCTCACTGCCTCCGCGCTTGCACCGCTGAACTAGCGGCGAACCCCCCCCCTTCCCAGGCAGCCGCCTCCGTCCGGCGCCGCGTCTCTGATCCTGTTTGGGGGCAGGCTGCGCCGTGTGCTGTGCGCGTGGTCTATTCGTGCTGTCCTCTTGCTTCTCCTCCATATATATATATATATACACATATATATATATTTTTTTTTCTTCTACCTGTCCCTATTTTTCCTTCCTTTTCCTTTATCCTCTTACCCTCGTCTGTACCCTTCCCCGACCTCTATCCGGAAGAGGGCTGGCTTCACCCCGGAGCTGTAGCTTTCCCGACGTGCACGCACTGATCCGTAGCCGGCGTCGTGCCCCGGCACGGTGACGTCCGCCCCGCTCGGCGCCGCGCCGGCTCGGCCGCCGAAGGCCCGGCGAGGGGGACGCGTGCCTGGGGACCCCGGCCGCCTCCTCGTGCCGGTGCAAACACGTAGCGCCTGCGAGGAGGAGCCGAGGGCGGATTTGGGTTTTGCCGTGAGCTGAAGTTGCTCCTGGTGTTGGGCTCGGAGAGAAAGCGGGTGCTCCGGGGCTTGGGACGGTCGAAACGCGGAGGGTCGCGGGCGTTGGGGCGGGGAGGGGGG
>NW_028186437.1:801059-803134 GCF_003343005.1 Rhea americana
TCCCGGCCGAGCTTTGCGGCGCTGGGCGGCGGAGGGCTGCACGAAGCCCGTCCTCCTCGCGGGATGAATCCTCCGGCTGGAGCGCTGCTCGGTCGCGCCTTCGATAGCCCCGTCGCAGCGCTTTGCTCCTTCGCTCGGGCAAGCCCCCCGGGCCGCGCGGCGCGGTTTTTCCCGGCGCTTGCTGGCCGAAGGCATCACGTGCCGCGGGAGGGAGCGGGGGCGCCGGGTTAGTCCTCGGCCGGCCCCCGCGGAGACGGGGTTGCACGTGGTCRTTTTTCTCCCGCTGCCGGGACTTGGGGCGCTCCGGCTCCGAGCGCCGGGACGCTGCTCCCGCCCGGCTCTCCCGGCGCTGACTTTCTCGGGCTCCRGGGCCTTCCCGAAAGCGTCGCCTCGCGCCCGTGCTCGCGAGGGCGAAATTGCTGCTGGAGGCGCCGGTTTGCGCCCTGCGTCCCGTCGGAAGGGCGCGTCGGCGCTCACTTCTGTCCCAGATTCCGCTTTCGTTGTTTATTTTTCCAACATTAAAGGAGTTTAGTGGCAAGAAGTATATTATTTTGCATGAGTATTTTTCTAAAAAGAAAAAAGAGAAAGAAAAAAACCYGACTTTCTCCTTTAGCCRCCGCYGTGTGTTTTAACCYGACGGATCGCCTCCGCTCTGCTTGCTCGTCCGCGKTGGTCCCCTGTGCCTTCCTCAGCTCCGTCCCCTTCCGGCTTCTCCCTTCTGATAACCCGCTTTTTTAATAGAGAAAATTGATGCACCTCTTAAAGAAATGCTGGTGTTTGCCCTGGAGTCATCTAGGCACACAAAAGAGATTTAATTTTTATTTCCTTTTCCCCTTTGTGCTCAATCTCTGCCAGGCGCTGCTGAGCCTGTGCCGGAGCTGGGATTCTGCACRGGCCTTGGGCCATGTGATTTTGCTGTATTTAAAAATCAATTACTCAATATTAACTTATTTAAAAAGGACTTCCTTTAGATTAATGGGCTGTGGGCTTCATCCTCCCCGCCGGCTCGGGAAGCGGCGGATCTCTGGCCTCGGCTCCTGCCGCGTCCCGGCGGATGAGGCTCTTGCGAGAGCTCCCGGGGAGCCCGTGGGCAGCGGTGTTAACGAGCGCGCTACGCGGCGTTGGCTGAGCCTGGCTAGCAGCCCTGAGACGACTCCGGCTTGCATCCGCAATGGATTTCGCCTTGGCGCATCCCAGTTCTCAGACCCTGGCTCAGGCCGGCTTGCTGCGGCGCCGTGTGCTCCTGCGGGATCTGCCGGCTGCAGGTCCTCGCTCCCCCCCTGGATCTGCCCGCTGCAGGTCCTCGCTCCACTCCCTGGATCTGCCGGCTGCAGGTCCTCGCTCCCCCCCTGGATCTGCCGGCTGCAGGTCCTCGCTCCCCCCCTGGATCTGCCCGCTGCAGGTCCTCGCTCCCCCCCTGGATCTGCCCGCATCCGTCACCTTTCCGAGGGGAGGCGACGGCTTGGCGACGGCCGCTGTCCTGGGAGCGTTTGCACTGCCTCCGCATCCCAGCAAAGGTCAGCAGAGAAACGCAGCGCCGGAGCCGGGACCGGGGGACACGGTGGGGGCCCAGTGCTCTCGGGCAGCGGTGCGGGGAAACGCCYGCCCTAGCCGGGAAAGGGCGGATAAGGACGGGCAGCGGGTGGCTGCCCGGGGTGCTCGGCGCTGCGGTTCGTGGATGGGAACGTGCGCCGGACTCGCTCGCTCCGCACCAAGGCTCCCTGCAAAACCAGGGTCCCCCGGAGCAGCTGCAGGCAGCAAAGAGGACAGTAAAGGCCTGGAAAATGCCATTTTGCCCCCAGTTCCCGCCGGGTGCCATGGTAATTGGTTTTGCAGCCCCATCAAGTGTCTGCCAAGCGAACTGCACTGGGCTCCTCCGAGGCGGCGGGGCGCCCGGCACCGGACCGGCGCGGTCCTGCCCGGGGCGGCTTGGATCACACACAAGCATTTAAGCAAAAACATGCAACTGTTGCTAGCCTAAAACCTAGGATGTCTCCAGGAAAAAAAAAAAAGCCCCGACAGATGTGGCCTCACCTGCTCTTAAGTTGGAAAAATCGCCAGCGCGAAGGCGGAGG
>NW_028186437.1:803426-807950 GCF_003343005.1 Rhea americana
TGCGCTTTCCCTGTCGCCTCCGCCTCCAGAAGCCCCTCTCTGCCCGTCTCTCCCGTCCCGGCAGCGTGGGCTACGCGCCCGCTTTGCAAAGCGCCCGGGAGCTGCCGGAGCTGGAGAGCGAGCAAGAAAAGCAAAGGCTCCGTGGGAGACCCAGGCTGCCGCCTGACGAGTATAAAACAGCAGCTAGTCCTGAAGACAGCCGGGGGTTTTGCAAAAAGAAAACTCCTGGCGTGCCCCGATGAACATCCCACGGTGCCTGTGCCTTTCCCGCAGCCCCGGCCAGCCTTCCGGGCAAGGGGAGCGTGTTCAAACCAGCGTTTCCACCTCGGAAGGGCTTCGAGCCGTGCAGCAGAGAGGAGTGATGCTGCTGCTGCTGCTGCTGCTGCTGCTGCTGCTGCTGCTGCTGCTGCTGCTGCTGCAAACCCCGGCGTTGACCGCCGCAGGGGCCGAGCCTGGGCACCGCGGCCGCAGGTTTCTCAGCTGCTTTGCCGAGTGATTTGGCTGCTGCTCAGCTGCCAGCAATTTCCCTCTCTCTGGAGCTGCCCTCCCATCACCCGCATTTCTCATTAGCCATGTTCCCGGCAGGGGTGGTGAGTGGTGGTCTTGTGTCCTGCCTGTCCCTGCTTCTCTGCTGTTACCTGCAGGTGAGGGGGAAAAGGCTGCTCAGGGGCAGCAAATGCCTCCTGGGCTTGGGGAGGGTTTTGCAGGGGACCAGCAGAAGCGATGTGCTGCACTCGGCTGGCCCCGGCCGCCCCTCTTTAGGTTTTCTGGTGTCTAATAAGATGCCTTGGCGGGGAGGACGCGGGTGGTGGCTGCACTGCACCACGCYGCTGCAGTTGCCAGCGGGATGGTGTTAGCACAGCTTGCATTAACTGAGGATTTCTGTAAAATAGCAGCTTTGCAGGGGAACACAAGGCCAGCGGTGGTGAGAGYGGCCTGCAGATTAGCTTTGGATTTGGGGCAGGACCATGCCAAGGGGATGTGCCACCTCCATCCAGCCCAATGAAACCTGTTGCCCGAGAGCTGAGGGTGACAAACCTGGGAGTGTCCAGGAGCAGCAGAAATAATTAGGGCCCGGGCTTGGTTCAGGTYGGACGTGGTGCTGTTGCTATGGACCTAGGGGATCTTTGGGATGTGTCTCAGCACCTGTCTTCTCCTCTTAGCTCTGRTTAGACTGCCAAGCTGTGCTGGATGCTGCTCGTGCTTTTGGGGGCATCCTACAGCCAATCTGTAGGTGCTGCTGCCTTATTGATATTTTCCCCTGAGGAGCTCCCTGTGCCCTGGTTTTCCCTCCTTGCCCACTCCATGGTGGTGCTGCTAGATAAAGAGTTAGGGGGAATTCAGGTGCATGCCGGATGGCACCGGGGTGCTGTGGGGCACGGCCCCTCCCGTGCAATGCGGAGCCCCCACTGATGTCGCTCAGAACAGCACTGCTGCTCGTCGTGCTATTTCGACAGCGCCGCGAAAGCCGTTTGTGGGTTTATTGCAGCCCCAGGGCTCTTCCCTGCTCCGACGCAGGCTGCGCTGGCTCCCGCCAGCCCCCGGGGACGGCGCGTTAGGAGCCCTGCCAGTGCGGGCTGGCTCGCGGCGAGAGCGCGCTCCGGAGCTCAGATTCACGAGAAATCTCAGCGCTGAACTACGAAGCTCTTCCAGAGCCTGGCCCAAAGCAGCTGAGCCAGCGTCGCGGCTGGGAGCGCAGGTGGAGATTGCAGGGGGCACCTGCCCCGGGGGGGGGGGGCTCCCGCGGCGCGAGGCCCCGGCTCCGGCCTTTCCAGCCGYGGGTTATTTTGCCTTTTGCCAGTGGATTGATTTCTGCCTGCAAATCTCCCCCGGTGCAAAAGAAAGCCGGCGGCCGGAGGAGCGGGGCCGACGAGGGCCGCTCGAGCCGGGCGCTCGGCGTGCCGCCCGCGAGGCGASTTTCCCAAGGTGGCACTGTGGCTTCTTTTTTATTCCCCTATACGCTGGTAGCGATAACGCATAACAAGTCCCTGAATAAAGTGCGGCTGGTGCAACCGCGCCGGGCAAATATTTGCCATGCTAAATAAATGAGAAGGAGGCAGACGTCAGGCCCCGGCGCYGGGGAGCTCCGGCTCACGCCGCGCGAGAAGCGCTGCAGATGGTTTTCCCGCAGGCAGCGGCCGGCCCCGTGCCCGGAGCGCGGCGAGCGCGCCCGCAGCCGGCCGTCTCTGCGCAGCTGGTTTCTTAGGGATGCTGAGCTCTGTTTCAGGCTTTTCCCAGCCTCGTTTTACGCTTCGGATGCGCTTCGGCAGCCTGAAGACGCTGTAGTTACTCGCTGCCTGGATGAAGGGCTTCGTATCCTGCCTCTAACTCAGATTTTGGGTGAAAATAYTGGGCAATTCCTCCCTCCCCCACGTGCATTTTTCTGCCCGTTACCCTCAGCCRCTCGAGCACAAAGGCCGCTCGCGCGGCAGCAGCAGCAGCAAGCAGTTTTGCGGAGCACGGTGGGTTTTTGCCCGTACGTTTGCAGCTGCGGGGGAAAACATTTCACAGCGGGGCCGCGATGCCGCCTGCGTCCCCTCGCTGCGGACGGGCTGTGCCAGCGCGGCGGGCGCGCTCGCGRCCGGCAGGGACAGCGTGTGCCGCCGAGGACAGCGGGCGTTTTGCAACGTGCTTTGGCAAGGCTCGGGGTTTAAAGCGTCCGTGCGTGTGGCTGCGAAATGTGCTCCGCCACCGAGTACGCCCTGAGGCCTGCGGATAGGAAAGTCGACACGCCTCTTTCTTCTTTCTAATTGCTATAATTTGTCCTGGCTCTTATAAATGGTCAGGAGCGGTGCCTGGTTTTGGAGCTTCCTCGGCAGATTTGTTTTGGTCTTGACAGCGTGCAGAAAAGCAGCGCCGCGGCTTGGCGCCGCTGCCCGTGCGTGCGTCCCGCGCAGGGGTAATTTTGCTCGCTGGAGTAATTTCCTTGCTCCCAGCGGGACTTGTGAATAAAGCAGTGCAGGATCAGAGTCTAAAAAAACGGGAAATTTGTGCGGAGGAGGGAAGGAGGGCGACGGTTGACGGCCAGCAAGCAGCAGGGCTGATTGCAGCTCGGGGCCGGGCAGGCGCTAACGAGCCGGCGGCCGGATGCAGGGCAGAGCGCGGGAGCGGCGGATGCTGCCCCTGCCTGGCGTGCCCGCTATTCCCGTGATTCCTGCAGCTGTTCCCATACTAAGGAACAGCTGAGGAGCGGCAATGCCCCTTGTTGCCGGAGGGGAACCGCGGGCCGGGCCCTCCACGGTGGCGGGCATCTCCTGGGGGTCCCGGACCGCTGCCCACCCTGCGGCTCCCCAGGGCGCTCCCGGTATCTGCTGCGGCTCCGCGCCCGGCGGCGCAGGGCGAGCCGGCGGCACGYGCGGCCCCCGGGGCGAAGCCTCCCCGGGGTGGCCCTGTTTTGCTCAGCGCAGGCAGACGGGAGCCACYGTCGCCGGAGCGGAGAGCGTTTTTAATCTCCTGCTCCCGCTCTGTGCAATTAACTTGATTCCCTCCCCTCGTTTCCTGCAGAGGTTTAATTAAAATGCATTGTTCGCCTCGCCAATTATTTGCTCTGTCCCCCGGATAACCTCTGTGCAGCGGCTGGGTGGGTTTTATTATTATTATTTTTTTCCTTCTTGCTGCTGTTGCCGAGGTTTCTCGGCTCACCTGCCRCCCGGGAGCGCGGCCGCCTTTCCCGCGAGCGGGGCATCGCCGGCGAGCGCCACGGCGCAGCCGCGACACCAAGCACCCGGCGCTCGGCAGCTGCTGCTGCCGCAGGTGATAATTAGAACCGGCAGCCGACCTGGGTGTCGGTTCAGGTTTCCTCTGCACCCCGGCGCTGCAAGGGGGGGGAGCTGCTCCGGGGGGAGGCCCCGGGATCCGGGATTTGCTGGCTCACCGGTTCCGCGGTGTGCAGAGGTGGCGCGGCGGAAGCRGTGGCGTTCGGCCCGGGAGCTGCTCCGGGAGCAGCCCGTGGCCGCTTGCAGCGCTCCCGAACCGCGGCCGAGAGCTTGGTGCAAGCGGGGCCCCGGGCAGCCCCCGCGCGCGGCTTCGCGCCCAGCCGGGCACTCGTGCGGCGCCTGCAGCCTCTCCCGAGCCAGGCGAAGGCTTCGGAGCAGCAGGTTGAAATTGAGCCGCGCTCTCTGCTGCCGAAGCGAAAACTTGAGCGAAAATTTAATTTTTTTTCCCTGGCAAAGCAGGGCACAGGGAGGGAAACGCCTCTGTGCYGCCGCCCGGCAGGTCCCGCGGGGATGAGCCCGGTCTCGGTGAGATCCCCCCGGGGTGCTCTGCTGCGGCCGGGAGCTGCGGCCGCCGCCGGCACCTTCGTCGTGCAAAAAACTTTGCAAAGGGGCAAATCCGGGTGTGTGCRGGGGGGTTGTGCTGGGCCAGAGCCCGCGGGATTTCGGCCGCCGGCTCCCAGCCCCGGCAGGCACCGCGCAGCCCCGCAATTATGTTTTCTCACTCGCAGGCGCTTCCCACGTGGATTTGATTTTGCAGCCCGCGGATTCCTTTCCRCTGAGCGCACTCGGCTCCGCTGCTGAGCCGTCG
>NW_028186437.1:808111-810162 GCF_003343005.1 Rhea americana
AGGCGTTCCCGGCCGGGCGCCGAGCTGCAGGAGCCGGCCCACCCCGGCGCGCCGGGGGCCGCGGTGCAGAGCGGTGTCTATTTACGGGATGAAAAAGGAAAATTGTCCAACTGCTGAAATTGGCAGCGAATCCCACAACTATAATAAACAGCTTCCCTTCCAAGGTTCCTGGCTATTTTCTCTCTGTTTTGGCTTGGATAGGAAGATTTATTTTGTTTGCTGCTTGGATTTTTTTTTTTCCTTTTTCCTCTCTCCTTTTCTTTTTTTCTCGAGGGCATTAAAAACATGAAAAAACCGCAAGGCTCTGCTAGGTTTGCTCCTGCACCGCACGTCCCCGAGGCGGAGGGAAGGAGCAGCACGTACGGGCCGGTGTCAGGGCGCTCGGCCGCGGGTTCGGAGCCCGGCGGCAGCCGCACGGGGGAGCGTCGCGGCCCCGCGCGTGGGGCCGCTGCCGGGACCTCTGGCTTTTTGCCCGTCCTAGATGCTCTCCGCGGCGCCGGGCGCAGCTTCGCGGCGCGCAGTTGTGCGCAGCCCTGGGACGCGGTGCCTGAGCTCCGGCACAGGCAGCACGGAGCTGAACAGCCTCTTTTCTGCCCTGCTGCTGGCTTCTTGCTTGCTCCCAAATGTGACAGCATCGCCTCCCTCCTCTTTCCTGCTCTCTCCTGCCTCTGCCCGGGCTTTGCTCTACGTTTTCTGACATTGCCTCTTGCTAAAACGGGGTTAATCTCTTCTGTCCTTTGCATTACTTTGCAATTACCGTACCATAAAACTATTGACCACGGAAGCCTGCAAAACGAACAGCCAATTTAATTGCAGCGTACAGCTTTACCGCGTGAATATTACCGGCGCACGACTTGAAAGCGGCCCATGCTGGGCTGACCCGCCGGCCGGCTCCGCGGGAAACGCGTTTAAAGCCGCCCTTGCGCGACCTGGCGCAGGAGGCCCGAGGCTCGGAGGGCGGCTGTGCCGCGGGGCCGCCGGGCCCTTCGGCGCCGCGGGAGCCCCGCGCCGAGCAGGCGCGCCGGGCAGGGCGCGTTAGCGCCGCGGGCGCCTTTGCAGCTTGCGTTCTCGCTTCAAAAATAGCTGCGGGGGGAGGATAAATCCATTCAGACGCTTGTTTTGCAAGCCTGTTTAGATACGGTCTCCCTGGCGCTTTGCGAATAGCCCAGAAACCGCAGGTCCCGGCCGCCCGCCCACCCAAGGCCCTGCTCGTCCAAGCTGCAACGAGCAGCTCGACTAACCAGGAGCAGAACCAGCAGCTGGAGATTACTTAAGCACGTGCTTAAACCCGCTGACGGCTCTGCTGGGCTTTTAAGCGCCTGCTTAAAATCCGGGCGGGTCTGGGACTAGAGCCCAGAGCGATCCCGAGGCCGCTGCTGCAAAGCCAGCGCCTGCCCGGGGACCTGGCCGGGAGGGAGCGGAGGAAGGAAAGAGCGGCCGGGCGGGCTCGCTCCGCGGGGGCAGGGGGGATTTACTAGGCTGCGTGGGAACCGGAGCCCCGCCGCGCATGCCGCAGGAGGGGAAACCCTCCCGCCAGCAAGGGGTGTACCGGGCATCAGCGCCCCAGCAGCGGCCGGCTTCGTCCCCTAGGCTTTCCCGCGGGATTTCTTTCTTCTCCTGGCAGCTTTCCGACGGAGGAGCGGCGCCTGCTCAGCAGGAACAGCTCTAGGGCTGCTGCTGCCCTTGCAACTCCCCCCCCACCCCTAGGTGCTGCTGCCCCGGCGAGCCTCGGGCTGCCCTGCCTTCCCTGCGCCCCTTTTACATTTATTCTGCCCTTTTTTTTTTGTTTTCTTTTCCCGCCCAGTCCGTGCTGGTGGTGCCAGGACAATCCATCAAACCTCCCCCTCGCCCGGCGTTGGTCACGCGCGCCGCAGCCGCCGGTGAAAGCCGCATGATGCGCGCATCAATATCCCATCGATCCCTCYGCGTCGCAGCCGCGGCATCCCGGCGCGGACGGGGCTCCGGGCCCCGCGTTAAAGCCGCGCTGGAGCCCCTCACCGCGTCCCCGGCCCCCCTCGGGAGCGGGGCCGGGCTGGAGCACACGCGCGACG
>NW_028186437.1:810430-819161 GCF_003343005.1 Rhea americana
GCAGCGGCGCCGCGGCCTCTCCCCGCTCCGCACGCCTGCCGGGGTGCGTTCCCTAGCCTTTCCTGCCTCCGCTCCTGTGTTTCTCACTCTCTCTCTCTTTTTTTTTTTTTTTCCCTTTCCCCTGACTGTAAATGCGCCATAAAAATGGATCAAATTGCTTAAATCACTGTCATTAAATCAGTGTGAGTCCCCCCTCCACCCCGGTGCTCGACGCCTGGCAGAGAACATTTGTTCCAAAGGCTGAACAGCCGTCTTATTGCTCTGAAAGCATATTTGCTGCTTGGTGGAAGGAGGAGAGGGGGAGAAAAACAGCCTGCGAGGAAACGGGGAGGAGGAGGGTGAAGTCCCCGGCTCTCTGGGAGCCGCTCCAGGATGGAGGGATGGAGACCCGCTGTAAAAGCCCTCRGGCTTTGCAGCGCCCTGCTGGGGCCGGGCAGGCTGTCCGCGCCGAGCCGCTGCGCGCGCGGCACAGAAGCGCGTTTATTCCCTGGTAGACGGGGCAGGTCAAGCCGTGAACGTCTTCGRGCCTCTGGGGCTTGCTAGAGCCCTGCCAGCGTTGTTAGCCCCGGCTGAACAGCGGCCTTAGACCCGCCGGTGTTTGTCCCTGCGGGAGCCGGCAGCGGGGAGCCTCGGAGCGGCTGGGAAAGCCGGCGCAAGGCGAGCGCCCCGGGAACGCAGCTGGTTTGGGGCGAGCGGATCCGGGGCWCGGGCAGCGCCCGCAGCTCTGCGATCGAGGTAGAAACGCGTCAGCCGCCGGTTCCCCCCGCGCCGGGGGGCTGCGCGGGGCGACGCTGCCCTGCTTCCACCCGGCCGCTCCGGCAAGTCCCCAGATCCTTCCCGCTGCCGTAGCTGTGCAGGCTCTGGAAGGGTCGGAGTAGACCTCRAGGGCTTTGGCATGGAAAATCATTTCAACAGCAACTAAATCTGAGAGAATCCTCTGCGGGGAGGGCAGACGGGGCAGAGCGTGAGCGTGCTCCCAGCGGGAACGGCTTCCCCAGGGGCCGGGGAAGGAGGGGAAACCACCGGACCGAGCAGCCAGTACCTGGATGTTCTTCAGCTTCCCTCGCTGGAAGCAGCCGAAGGTCTCCTCCAGGTGCTTGGAGGTGCGGCTCGTGTCCGCCACAGCTTGGTGCACGCTGGATTCAGCCTGTGGGAAGGARTATCTCCTCTGGAGACACAGGATGAAGCTCATTTCAGGCCTGTCCTTGCTGTCCTGCTCTGGGGTCCATCTCAGCTGTGCTCATCCCGGAGCATGGAGCCGTATCCTGGCTGCAGGATCCTGCTGGTATGGGGGGGCTGGTGCTTACCTGGGCCTGCAGCAGGAGTCAAGGAAAGGCTGCCCAGGGAAGGTGCTTTTCTACGCTTGCATTTGCTTTTATTTACTGTGCTGTTCCATCAGCCTGTGCTTCCCGGGGTCCATCTCCCTTCCCAACCTCGCTATCCTTCTCCCTCAGCCATCAGGTTGGATTCCCTAATGGCTTAGGAGCGATCCAAGCAACAGGCTTCATTGCAGCAGGGTCTAGAAAGGTCTTTTTCCGGTCTCCAGCCATGCTTATGAAATTTGCCTGAATTTAATATTTTTATGATGTGACTTGAATTGCATTGAAATTCGTCAAGATATTTGCGGCAGTGGGGTCTGYGCATGCACCTGGAGACAGAGCGTGCAGCCTCATCGCTGCTAAGGCAGCCAAAATGTGCTTGGGAGGCTAAACCCTCAAGCCCAGTGCTCTGGGCTTCCTGGAAATGCACCTTTGGTCAGGGGAACGCGGAGGGTCTTGACCCTAAATCCCCCTGGACTGCGATTGTTGGGTTCCTGGGTGGGGAAAGGGGAGATGGAGAAGCAGCATCATGTCTACCTACGTCCCTGTGGATGGGCGATCGCCCATCCTCTGTAGGCGAGGAGRCGATGACCTGCCGGTGCAGCAGGGCCTTCTGTCGCAGCCACACCAGCTTCTCCAGCTGCTTTATCTCATTGCTGCGGGTGCTGTTGAACCTCTTGAGTTCTGCCTGGAAAATAACACCAGTGTTTGCGGTGGGGGCTGGTAGGGCAGCTTCACAGGGGCTTACCCGCGTCTGCCTCGGTTGGGTGCCGCAGAGCTTCAGGGGCTCAACCACCTTCGTTCCCAGCCGCTCTGTCTACCAGGAAAGGGGTTATTATCTGCCAAGCAGGAAGGTAGAGCCACCAGCCTGGCATGAACAGGACCAARCCGACAGCCTCCAGCCAACACGCTCAGGCCAGACCAAGGCCTCAAGGTCTCCCAAGTGATAGTGCCAAACAGGGGGTTCGAAAGACCCACTTTTGTCCAGGTGTCCACAAGGTGGTAGCTAGTGGTGAGGGGTGGGAATTCCTCCCTTCTGGCTGGAACCACCTCRAAATGCTCGGAGCCAGGCTGTCGTCTCTGGCAAGGAGGTAGGTCCAACCCTTGGCTTGGTTCCTTCCCCCTACCCCGAGTTGGAAGGAGCGAGGACACGCTGCGCAGATCAGCGTCTCTGCCCAGGGGCGGCGCGAGCGGGACGGAGCACGGCCCTCGCGGGAGAGCGCCGGTCGCAGCGCGGCGCAGACCCGGCGGAGTGCTTGCTGCTCGCTTTATTGCTCGTGTGTGTTTATTGCTTCCTGATGGGAAGGCCCACATCTGGGACGTATTTGCTTAGGACCTTGTTAGGGGGTTGTGGTCTCGACCGCTCTTTACCTCGGCCTGCCTGTAATCCTGCACTTTGGCTAACTCCTCCGCAAAGCTCTTCATGGTGTTTCGCAGCTCGGGGCTCTCGGTGTTTGCGTAGTCAATGAGTTGCCTCACCAGGAGATCAGACTTGTCACGGAGCTGGGCCACTTTCCGGGTGTAAGAAGCCATCAGAGAGCAGAACCGCCCAAAGTACTTCTCTGCGTTGGCCACCGTCTTCTCCATGWTCTTCACCTGGCTGTCCCTGGGTGGGAAAAGAAAGGGAGGGGGCGTTGGCGGGGTTTGCCAGCAACGCTGCTCTGAATCTGCGGCGGGAATTGGAGCCGCGAGGCTTTACGTGCGGCTCTTGTGCGGGCGCGAGACCCTCTTTTGTGTATCTGCAGTCAGGAATTACTTGAACTTCATCAGACTGGGCTGTCGTTCACCTTGACCGTCCCCTTCCCAAGCTGGGACCTGAAGCACTCTCCTTCAAACTAACTGCTGAAGCTGTGACGCCAAGAGTCCCTCTGGGCAGTGCACGGCCGAGGCCGTTAGGTGCTGAGCGTGCTCCTCGTGGCTCCCCGCGGCTCCTGGCACGTTCCCTGCTGCACGATGCAGGTGGTGCTGGCGGGCTCCAGGTGGATGAGCTTTCACTTCCCTGAACGCACCGAGCTGGCTCTCCCGACCGAGAAACCCCTGTCCTTGAGCTAGCTGTGTCAGACCTCTGCATTCGCTGTGAAAGCAGCRTTAACGGAAGGATGCAGCTGCAGCCTGCCTCTCCGCCTCATTCTTCCCAGCAGCTCTGCCAAGGCTTTGGCCGCTGTGCATCACCTTGTAAAACCTGCTGATCCCCCTCTTGCTCGGTCTCCACTGTGCAGCCTTGACACGCTGCCATGAAAGACTAACAGCGCCTTAAATTTCTCAGATCCTGGAGCTCCGCTTAACTGCTGCTCCCCCCTCCCTGCTTTCAGTGACCCTGTGCCAAAAATAAATCATTTGCAAGCAGCGCTGCTGCTCGTCGGCTATACTGCTGTATGCAATGCGGGGTCATGCCCACCTCGTTGCTGCTAATGAGCTGGAGACCAACAAGAGGAAAGAACCGGGGCCAGCAAGGAAGAGGTGGAAAGAGCCAAAATGCACGGTGATGAGTGAAGGAAAGGTGAGACAAGCCAGAAGAGCAGGGGGGGCCTGGCAGCAGTGCTAKGAGACACTCGACTCAGGGACGAGGGACTGGAGAAAGGGCCCAGCAGATCTACCTGCCGGATAGCACGGCATCTTTGCCATTGAATTGCCCCATGGAGGAAGACCTGGGGGAGGAAGGATGCTGCAGCCTGGTTTTAACTGCCTGGGAACCTCTTGGATCTGGTGCTTTCTCCTGATGAGGCCCTGCAAATCCCACAGCTAAATCTTGGCTCTGGTTGCACAATATAACGTATGGATCCAATATAGTGCAGTGCATGTTTGTTACAGCAGCCTCATAGCTCCAACAGATGCAAAGTTTCTAGGAAATTGTGGGTTTTCCATGTGTCTTTAAACACTGAAGCCAAACAGGATCTCTCCTGCACCCCTCACTCTAGCTGGGAGGTAACAGGATAGTGGGCTGCTTTTCTCTCTGCTTTCCTCCCTTTAAAACCTTGCAGGAGGGGCTGTGTGTACGAACACGTGGCTTTCCTTGTGAGGATGTGCTGTCACTTATTATGCCGACAGGAGAAAAAACCCACCTTGTATCTGGCAGAGGAGTGAAGCTGCAAGACAGACAGCGTGGCGGTTTGCCTGTGCYGGCGTCACCCAGGCACCCACGGACAGGCGTGATTACTGTGCTCRTTTCCAATTAAAAGCTGGTTTGCTACAGACCTCTCCTGACCTTCAGCCTGGCAGACTTATGTTTTCCAGGGGAAAATAGCCCTGTTCTCCACCTCCCTCCCTCAAAGCCCTGGTTTCCTTGCACCGTGCCCGAGATAACACCCTGTCTTGCTCTGTCATCACGTCCTGCTGTCTTTATCTTAACCCTACAGGTTTTTTCCCTCCTTCGTGAGCTGCCTGTTTCCTCAACGCTTGTTAGCCGGGTGTTGCGAGCACGGGATGGGACACGCAGGTTAAGGGAGACGAGGCCCACGGCAGCCCCTCGGGTCGCCTCACCTGGCCAGGAYGGCGCTCGTGGCTGCTCCCACGGCGGTGCCGGGGGGGCGGCAGTGGCTCCGGTCCCAGCCCCGTTGGTATGGCTACACCCAACTGACCTGCCCTCGGTCTCCCAGGGAAACTGGGCCTCTGCCAGCTCCCGGCCTCCTTCTTCCTCTTCCTCCTCCCCAGCTCAGGCTCTCACTCACCTTTGGAGGGTCTTGCGTGGATCCCACGGGCCCGTCCCCATTGCCCTGCTCCCATGGCTGATGCCAGTGCCAGAGCAGCATCTCTGGGGTGCTGCTCCATCCCTCCACCCCATGGTCCCGAGGCATCCCCCTCCCCAGGGTGCTGCTCCATCCCTCCACCCCGCAGTCCTGAGGCATCCCCCTCCCCAGGGTGCTGCTCCATCCCTCCACCCCGCAGTCCTGAGGGATCCTCCTCCCCAGGGTGCTGCTCCATCCCTCCACCCCGCAGTCCTGAGGGATCCTCCTCCCCAGGGTGCTGCTCCATCCCTCCACCTTGGGTTCCCGAGGGATCCCCCTCCCCAGGGTGCTGCTCCATCCCTCCACCTCGCAGTCCTGAGGCATCCCCCTCCCCAGGGTGCTGCAGCATCCCTCCACCTCGGGGTCCTGAGGGATCCCCCTCCCTGGGATGCTGCTCCATCCCTCCACCCTGCAGTCCTGAGGGATTCCCCTCCCCAGGGTGCTGCAGCATCCCTTCTCCTCAAAGACCTGGCAGATCCCCTTCCTAGGCTCCCAAGTGATCTCCCTCCCCAGGATCCTGAGGGATTCTTCCTCCCTGGCATCCTGATGGACCCCCCCATCCCAGGATCCTGGGATCCCCTTCCCTAGCACAGGGGCCACGCGCGTTTCGGGGAGCCACGGAGCCTGCTTGGCCCCAGGCTCTCCCAGCGCCCAGAGTGCCGGCGTGTGAGGCCACTGGGGACGGCCAGTGCCGCGCCAGCTTCCCCTTTCTCATCCCTCCTCCCATGTGTTTCGGAGATTTCGAGGCTCTCGTGGGACCGGGAGCAGGGAACTGCAGCCTGGCACCCGCAGGAGCACCGCGATTTCTGGCTGAGTCGGAGCATCTCAGGCAAGTGCTGGGGCAAAGGGAAGGGGAAACCACAGTCATGCTTGAGCTACTGGAAAATCCATCGTTTTTCCAGAAAGAGGAATTAAAGAAAGGATTCCTGTCGGTGCCAGCTTTCCTCCGCCCCGGGGAGCAGCCGGTCCGCCGTTAGCCAGCCTCCTCGGGCAGCTTTTGCCAGGAGCGCCGAGGAGGGTCGGCTCTCCTCCGGCGCTGCAGCTGCAGTTACGGCTCCGAGTTTAGCAAGCTGCGGGCTTTGCCTTCTGCTTTCTAGCTTGCAGGTACCTCATATTGATTTGTTTGTGAGAGAGGAAATATTGAGCCTGGAGAAAGGGAAGGGAGGCAGCKGTACGTGCCGGGCTGGAGCCGCAGCGCCTGGGGAGGTGCCGGTGGCCAGCGCCGGCCGGGCTCTGCCCGCTGCTGAGCAGGGAGGCGACCGTCCCCCCCCAGGAGCGGGATCTSATGCATTTTCCGCACGGGACCTGTTGCCTGGCTGGGCTGGCTTTGAGGCACCAGGGAAAGAACAAATCTTACGTGAGAGGTGACATGAAGCACGAAGGCGCCTTGCTGGCTTGAAGAAGGCACGCACGAGCTTGCCTGGCTGAGCCCGGGCGCGCTTGGCGCGTGGSTGACACAGCCGCCTCTTGCTTTTCTCCCCTGCTTTTCCCCGGAGAGGGGAAGAAAGCAAAGCATAGCGGCGTGCCCTTCCCTCCCGGTCTCCAGGTGACCGGGCCGGGCTCCGCCAGGGCAGAAGCGCCCCTGCCACCCTGGGCACCAGGCCCTTGGGTGTCAGTGCCAGGCTGGCCCAGCTTTCCTCGTCCCTGGACCAGTAGAGGGCAACAGTGACCTTTGCAACCAGATGTCCCCCAAAACACGCTCCCCGCACGTGGGCTGCTTCAGCCAAGCCTGGGAGCAATCCTCCAAATATTCCCCCTGCTGCAGGGGGACAGCTGGGCTTTCCCACGGGCGGGGGCTCCCATCGGAGCGCGATGGTCAGGGACGGGCGAGGGTGGACCCCCCCCACGCAGGGACCCCTGCCCGGGCAGAGTGCGCTGGGGAAGGGCTGGGGAGCTGGAGACGGTTGCGGCCGCATCCAGCTCGGCTGGGTTTCAGAGGCTGAAGCAGCACCAGGAACCTGAAACCCAGACTGGATTTGCACCAACAACCCCAATTTTCAGTTGCCAATGACTCCACAGTCTGCAATTAGCCTTGCGAACCAGCCAGCAGGCTTACGCTGTAATTTTCCTAACAAAATAGCTCCGTACTTGGGCCCACTTGAAGGTCAAAACTGGAGCGGTCGTTAGCAGTGGGATCGACTTCCCATTAATGCTATTGATTCGCTGGGAGGGGGAGTCTTGCGGCCTCCGTCCTGCCACCCTTGACTGCGGGGACTGCACAGGGGGGGGACACGCGGGAGCCCCTTCGATCTCGCGGCAGGCATGGGGATCCAGTCCATTTTCTGGAATGAATGGGAAGCGGTTGAAAGGCTAAACCTCAAATTAGGTATCGACTACCTGCCGAGCTGGGCCGGCTCCGGGTTAGAAGCCGAAGCGCTGCCCCCGTCGCGCGCGTGCCGCTYCCCCCCGGCCAGCCCGGCTCGCTGCCGCCTCTCGCCCTCTCCGCCGCGGACCGGGGCCCTCGGCAGGGCCGAGCGCGCCGCCGAGCTCCTGCCGTCACGCTCCGGTTAATATTAAACCATTAAAAGCTCTCAGGCATTAATAGAGAGGCCGGTTGGAGCGTTGAGGCCGAGCTCGCTGGCGGCTGCCCCGCGCCGGCGGCTGCCCCGCGCCGGGCGCCTTCTCCCTCCGGTTCCCGCGCTGGCCGCAGGCTCGGGGCCCCCCTGCAAACCGCGGTTGCAGAAGTCTGTTCGCTTGCAATCCCGGATGCTTTACAAACATGGTGTTCAAACAAACGCTAAGTTGTACTTTAAAGGAAACACAGCTGTTTAATTACAGCCTGGGCTTAAAGCAGCCTCCGTCACGTGCGGGGCAGGAGCTGGGTGCTCGCTGCGCGTTTGGCCTCCCGTTCCCTTTAATCGCCGCCGTAGTCCCAGGATTTGGGTTTGGTTGCATTTTATTTCCCACCCGGGTTGGAATCCGCAGTCGATTTGGTGTCGCTGGTTGGGAAGCAAAGCTGAGGCGAAGGGGCCGGATCCGGCGCATGGAGCTGCGGAGCCGCCTCCCGGCTCCCCGGCGCCGGCAATCTGGCTCCCCTTCGGCGGCTCGCTCCGCTTTTTTGGCCTGGCTCCCCCCACCCTGAAGGAGCCGATGACTTTCCCATCTGCTGCCGCATCTGTTTTACCCATCGGGCCCAAGCACGGCGATAACTTCATGTGGGAATGGGAGCCCGGAGACACGCCAGGGCTTGGAAAAACTTCCTCCGAGAGTCTCTTTTTCTTGGAGGAATTATGTGCGAGGCGATCCGTGAGTATCCGAGCAGCTGGGCGCCCCAACGGGGACGCGGATCCCTTCGGAGGCGATAAATCCAGCCCGGCATTTTAAGCGCGGAGGAGGCGAGCGGCCGGGGCGGCGCAGCCCCYGGGGCAGCGGGCGCTAAGCGCGGCGATGCCGGGCTGCGCGGAGCCGGCCTCCTTCCAGAGCAGCTCTTTTCTTTGGACGAGCAGCACGTCGGGAGGCCTCCCTCGCCGGCTGCCTTGCGAGGAAACAGTAACGTTATTATAGACTAAAGCTCCGYGTTCATCCCTGGTACAAATCCATCGCTTCCAGGCCTCGGTTACGCAGCCGCCACGGCTTTCGCCCGAGGGGGATTCGTCGGAGGTTAGCAGAAGAGCAGACCGAAAAGCCAGCTCTGGAAAAGGAGAAGAAAGCGTGGCTCCCGGGCAAGCCCCGGGGCGCCGTGCCCGG
>NW_028186437.1:819402-820577 GCF_003343005.1 Rhea americana
GTCGGCACGCCGGGGGGGAGGGGAGGCGACGGCAGCCTTGCGGCGCGCTCCCAGCTCCCGCGGGCGCCGGGGCCGGCCGGGGGCGAGGCCGCTCTGCAAGCGCGCCCCGGCCGGGCTCCGCGCYGCGCTCGGCTGCCAGTCGCCGCGTTTGATTTCCCCTCGGAGGCCGCAGCAGCCTTTCATTTCGCTCCTCTCCGCCGCGCGCAGCGCCTCTGCCATAAGCCTTTTCAGGCGAACATTAAAGCCTTTGTCTGCTTCTGAGCGCAGAGCAGAGCATTTAGGGGGAATTAGTGGTTACATTGAAAGGGGAAAGTAAGGGCTCCTGGGTTAAATGCACTTTAAATGTCTTAATAATTGCAATTGGCCAACTTGTTCCTCCCTGGAGCCAAAAGCCTGTAATATGGGAAGCTTTGCTCTAATCAAGAGCAGCACTGATACCTCGTGTAGCAAGCCGCATAGGACGGAGAGAATTACTCCTCGGCACTCAAAAACCGGAGCTGCCCGTCCGTCACGTCCCGCCGCCCGAGCGCCTGCGACGCCCTCCTGCCCGGGGGGCCGGCGGGGGCTGCACTCCGGGCCGGGGGGGTGGGGAACCACGGCCCACGGGCGCGCTGGCGGCGGCGGAGCCCCCGCCGGTGCCATCCAGGTGGCCGGCTGAGCCCCACGCAGACGCGCGCCGGCTCGCCGGCTCCAGCCGCCGCGCGGCCACGTCATCCATCAGCAATGACAAGCTCCTTTTGCAAGGAGCCTTTGTTGGCACCGTGCGCGGAGCGGGAGGCAGGCAGGCGGGGGGGAGCGGGGACGCGGCTCGGGGCCTTCCGGGCGAGCGCCCCGGCCGGGAGCAGCCCCCGGGCTGCCTGCGGCCCCGGGAGGGGGGGTTAAAAGGTGCAGCTTGGAGGAGGTTGAAAGCAAAAGCGGCTTAATTTATAGCGTGGCCGAAAGAGCAATTGCGGCCAAAAAAGATAAAGATGCTGGAATAGCTGGAATTCTCCAGCCGCTCCGACTCCGCGGGGTAAAGCCGCTGGAATGCGTGCGTGTCCTGGGGGGGGTCTGCCCGGCCCCGGCGCCTCCCGCGCCCCGCTGCCGAACCGGCGAGGCCGGGCGGGAGGCGTCCGCGGGCCGGGAGGTGTTCGCGGGCCGGGAGCCGGGGCCAAAGCGCCTCCCTGTTTGCGCTG
>NW_028186437.1:820653-826403 GCF_003343005.1 Rhea americana
GGAGGCTCCCCCGGGGTGCCAGCACCGGCACCCCCCTCCCCGGGGGGCTGCGGCGGGGCTGTGCTGGCAGCGGGGACCTTTCAAGGCGGCGGCGAGGGGCCGCAAGGACGGGCCTGCCCTTCGGCGAGGTGTCTGCCAGCTCGGGTTTCGGCGAGCCGGGTAACCTTCGAGCGAGGCCGGCCCGCGGCACCTGGCCGCATCGCTCAGCCCCGGCCGCGCCGCGCTCCCCRTCTGCTCCCTTCCCGCTCCGGTTACAATATTCCATTCACAAAAACATTCCAGGTCATAAAAGCGGCTGGGGAAGAGCGAGGGGCAATGGAGGAAGGAAAGAGCGTTCAGATCCTGGCCGGAGAGGTGGGAAAAACCCCGGGAAAAAATGCAGAGGCGGCGCCGGCAGCCGGCGCTCCCGGCCCTGGGGCGGAAGGCATCCCRCCGGAGATGCCGGGCTCCTCGCCGGCTCGCACACCTGGCCGGGAGGCGGGGGCCGGCTCGCCGTGCCGAAATGCCTCCGGCGGGGAGGTGCGAAAGCTCGGCTTGCACCGGAGCCGGTGCCGCCTGCGCCGGCCATCTGCTCCTCGCCGGGAAAGCTGGGCGGGCGCCCAGCCGGGGCGAGCGGCAGCACGGAGCGGGCTAGACTGCTCGGGAGGGGGCCGTGAGCCGAATCGGAGCCGTCCCGGCTCGGCCAGGGCACGGGGACAGCAGGGAAGCCGCCGGAGAGGGCTTAGCCGATGCCCCCGGCCGGAGCCGTCGGAGCTGCGCGAGTTATCGGCTCCCTGCCCTTGCAAAATCCCGCCAGGCACCAAGACCGGAGCGGGGTCCGCCTCCACGGGGGCATTGCGTGACCCTGCCTGCGTGCCCGAAGCGGGGCGCGTGCCCCCCGGCCCGTGATGGGATTCAGGTGACGTGTCTCCACTCTGCTTCTACCCCGGGGCTGCTGACGGGTGCTGCTGGGCTTCCCGCTCGCGGGCACCCCAGCTTCCTAAGCTTCACTCCCAGCTTCACCTCCAAAGCGGCAGCGTGTCCCCGCGGTGGGACGCAGCTGGACCCGGGTGAAAAGAACGCTGGGGAGAGGAACGAGGATTTGCCCTATATAGTTAAATTTCGGAAAGCTCTGCTTTTTTGGCATGTCGTTGCTGCATTGCAAGGCTAAGACTCAGCCGGTGTCAGGGATCTTCAGCCCCGTCGGCCCGGCGAGCTGCTCCGACCCGCGGGATGCTGGCTGCGGCGAGTGCAGGCAGCAGGGGTTTAGACACGAGCGGTGCGCATGTCAGATCCCGAAGCAAAAGAGCCGCTTTCTGGCTGGGAAACGCGTCATTTTGCGACCGATGTTAAATAATCTCGAATCCATCAAAACGTAAAGGGGAAATCCACAGTGTTAGGCAGCGTGATGCTCCCAGCGTTACCCCCGGGGCTGCCGGGCCGCGGCATTGCTGAGCGATGCAAGCGCTTCGCAGCGCGCCCCGGGGGCTGCAAAACCCCGTGCGCCGAGGCTGCTGCGCTCCTGCGGGGCTCAGCGAAGCGGCTCGTCCGCCGGGGGTTACGGACCGCGGCGGCGAGACCTCATCCGCAAATCCGGCTGGGTTAGGGTTCTGCAGCCTGACGCTTTCTGTTATTTACGTGCTTTTATCATAGCAAATGGACCTACAGCTACTTTTGCTGTTCATATAAGTGCCTAACAGGTATTTGTTTTATTTGTTGAGGAGGGAATTAGTCTGTGCTTTAATCCCGTTCTTGCTTTGCAGTTGGGCAGGAGCAGGGAGTTCCCCGGGTTAGCGGCGAACTGATTCCGCTGGGAAGCTCCTGGCAGTCGCTATTCACCCCAAATATTTTATCTGCAGCTCTGATGGCTCCTCTTAACCGCATCGCCCCTCTCCCGTGGGTGCTCCTCCTCCTCCTCCTCCTCTCCCGGCTCTGCGGGAGAGCGTTCGGCTGTGCCGCGGGCCGGCGGAGCCGCTCGAACGGAGTGCGCGGTACCAGCCGCGCGGCCCGTTCCCGGTGCTCCGGATCCCCCCCCTTTCCCCCKCTTCCTTTGGGGTTTTGCCTTTCCCCGCCGCTGAGCGGAGCGGTTTGCATTGATCCGTCTGCCGCGACGCTCAGATCTCCTTCCCGAGGGATTTCAGCTCACTTAGAGCCCAGTGGCCCGTAGGAATCGTTCACACCAGCTTTTATGTGCGTTCTGGCRCGCTGAAAACTCATCTGCTGCCGTCTCGCCCGAGGCCCTTCCCCGAAACGCCCGGACCGAGCTGCACCCGGCCGCCTCCCGCAGCCTCCGTCCTCCCCGGGCGCTGCCGGCTCCGAAGGGCGCTGAGGAGCGTTTCCGTGCAGGGCTGCACGGGATGGGGCCGAGCAAAAGGCGCTGCCCCCCGCCAGGCAGCACGTCCCTCCGCGCACACCTCCCTGGCTCCTCTTTTTCCATGCAGGCACCTCGGTCATCCTGCAGCGCATTCCCACGGGCCGGGGGGGGGGGTCACGAGAGAGGGATCCAGGTGGAAGGGCCCAAAAGATCCCGTTTTTGCAAAAGTGCTTGTGCCTTCCCATGCCCTTTCCCGGGGCGGGGGGTCTGAGGTGTTTTTTTAGGAGACTTGGCTGCCTCGGTGCAAGAGCAAAGTGTGCCGGTCGAAGGAGCCCTCGCCGGAGCGCCGGGTGGGATACGCGTTCGCCAGGACTTTCCCTCCTGCATTCGTCGGTGTCAGCAGCAGTAATTTCATAAATATGCTCCAAGCAGGGGTGGGGACTTTGCCCAGACTTTACGTCAATGTAAACAGCCCTAATTGGTGCTGGAGCCTCATAATTCCAGGATTTCTCCCCCCCTCTCCTACCCGAGTGCATCGAGGAAATTTGCAGCGCCAAGGCAAAGCGGGTTTGCGCGCACTCCCACCCGCGGCAGAGCAGGGGGCGAGCCCCACTCTGCCGCGGGGAGCCCGGCCGGGCCGGGGTGCCGGGCGCCCTCCRGCCCCGCGCGGGGCTCGCCGGGGTAAACGCAGCGGGAAACGGAGCCGGGCTCAGTCCCCGCGGACTGGCTCTGGTGGGAAAGGCGGCCTGTTTAATTTAAAGCGTGCTTTATCGCCGCGCTGCCGCTCGACGGGAAAGCCGCGGGACCGGCGGCCGCGAGCGGGAACGCCGGCTCCTCCGCAGGAACGACCGCGCGGAGGGGAAGCTTCGCGGCGCCCGTCCCTCGGCCGTGCGCATATATTTATATATTTCTGCATCTCTCCGGCTTTGACACATTGCAGATGTTTTCTTTAGGGCTGGTCAGTGGAAAAGGACGGGATTCATGCGCATCGGAAGCGCCGTAAATCACCGCGATGGGTTTCTCAGAAGGGCTTCCAGCCGGAGCCGTAAACATATAGCGCTCGGCCAGCGCAACATCCGCGCAGCTCCCCGTCCATCCGTCCGTCTGTCCGGCGCGCAGCCCGCAAAGCAAGATCAACGGCTTTCTCGCATCCAGCTAGCACTCAACAGCTGATAACTTTTTTTCCCCTTTTCTTCCAAGAGTTGAGCTGTTCTTCAAGCTAACAGGCTTTAAAGGGCCTCCGGCCAACAGCGCAGGGCCCGGGACGCAGATTTTGTTAGCCGGGCGGTTTAGCGGTTATAGAGCATGTATGTGGGTGTTCATATCGCCCCGGTGCCCCGGCGCGGGCCGGGCACCCCAGGGCGCCGCGCACCGGCGGGAGCGCGGCCCGGCGAGCCGAGAGGCTGCTGCCTCGGCCAAAAGCCGTTCATTTCTGGTGGCCAGAACGATTCCCACCTTTTTAGGGAAAAAAAGATAAAAACAAAAAAAAAAAAGAGGGAGACCTTCGAGCACAAATGAATTTTTGAAGCCCTTGTCATCCCTTTCTCTTCTCTGCAGTGTTTTCCCACCCGCACGGGTCAGGAAGTCGCTTTTTACATCATTGTGGCCATTGACCCTTAGCAAAAATGTAGGTTTTTGGACAAAAAGAGCTGGAAGGGATCTTCTGAGCTCACCTCATCTCAGCCCCTGGYGCAGGAGGACTCGTTTCATAAACAGCTTCAACAAGCAGCTTGATTTAACGAAAAGCGGCATGGAAAAATTTCACGGGGAATGGGTGCCCTGGCCACGTTGCAGAATATAAACTTTTCGGCGAGGCGGAAATCATTTCCTTGCAGTTTCTCCTAGGAGTGTGTTTCAGGGCTACCAGTGCTCCTGCGGTCTTCGGGAAAGGATCGCCCCTCGGAAATGTTTTTGGAGGACATGGTAGAGAAGAGGAGCAAATTGGGGATATAATTAATGCTTAATCCCCAAGACGGTGGCATTTTCATCCAGCGATCCAGGCGCAGGTGAGCGGCTGGCCGCGGAGCAAGCCGGGAGCTGCTTCCCTCCCCCCCTTCCTCCATCCCCGCGGAGCATTTGGACAAATAAAGTTCGGGAAAAAAAAAAAAAACGGGCCGGAGCTGCTGACTCCTTGTGCAAGCGGTTTAAAATAGGCCACGGTGTTCCAGCGCCGAGGCAGCCAGCTGGCCCCGCGGGGGAAGCCAGCGGGAAGTGCGACGCGGGAGCGCCCGGAGCGGCCCGGAGCGGCCCGGGGAAGCCGCATTTCTTGCATTTTGCCCGGAGGCGGCGGCGCCCGGGTGGGCTGCGCGGCGCGGGGCCGCGGGGCCGTGCGCGCCGCTCCTTCGGGGACGGGAAGCGGCGCATTGTAAGGCGGCCTTCCAGGATTTCCTGCGGCGGCCCTGGGAGCAGGATGCGGCCCCGCGCCGGCTTCCAGGGCAACCTGCYGCCCGCAGCGATGCCGGGGCGGCCGGGGAGCCGGCGCTGCTCCGCTCCGAGCCCGCGGCCCGAGACGCGGGTCCCCACCCGGGCGCACCTAGACGCGGCCTGCGAGGGACCCCGGGGACATCGCCGCGCTCAGCGCCCGGTGCAAACCCCTCCCGGAGCCGCGGCGCGTCCCACCCGGCCCTGCCGCCGGCGGCAGCGTCCGCTCGGCTTCTCCGCGCCGGGAGCGGGCGCAGCCGGGAGCGAGCATCCAAGGGAAACGCCGGCGCGGAGCAACAACCCGCCGCGAACGCCCTCTCCCCTTTCATTTCCCTGCCTCCCCTCTTGACCTTGAGGAATGCTGGAAGGTGTCATGTCATCAGCATTTCCCAGCCGCTGGGAGCCGGGGGGGGATTTTTCTTCCTTCGGGGCACCCTGCCAAGAATAACAGCAGACTCCAGCAGGTCGGCACAGGAAGGGAACGGCTGGAACCTGATTTGCAGTCAGACGCGCGGAGAGCCAGAACGCGGTTTATTGAAGAGGTCTCCAGGGAGGCATAAACCTTCCCCCCCCCCCAGCCCCCCAAAAAGCGTCTTTCCGATGAAGCTGTATTTTTTTTAATATATATATTAAAAAAAGCCATTAAGATAAACTTGCTTTTAGTCCACGGTGCCGGCATTGCTTTCCTGCGGGGGCAGGAGCGGGGAGGAATGCGGAGGGGTCGGGATGGGGCTTTCTCGGGATGCCCGGTGCCCCCTTCTTTCGGAAGAGGTGGGGGGCCGGGGGCGCCTGGGGCGCACGGGAGCGAAGGAGYGTTTGCGGGATCCGGATTCGGCTCCAGCGCATCCCTCCGCGACAGCCGCTTTTAGCGGGAGGCCCAGGGAGCCACCGGGCTCCGCTCCTCCCCAGGAAGGTGATGTCGCCGCAGGTGCGTTTCCAGCCCGCTTTTCCCCGGGAACCGGCTCCGGGCCCGGAGCAACGGGGCTCGAGGCATCCCCGCTGGGCCCAGCGCTGCCCCGGCACAAAATCTTTCCAA
>NW_028186437.1:827998-829159 GCF_003343005.1 Rhea americana
AAAAAAAAAAAAAAAGGCAACCCAGCCCTTGTGCCGCGCCGGGGGACGTGGCTCCCTCCTGCCTCGCAGGGAACGGTGCCACGCCGTGAGTCACGCCGCGGGCCGCTGCTCCCGCCCGGAGCAGCCCAGGCGCCCGCGCTGGAGGTCAGGCTGGTACGGGCAGGGTTTGGCCCCGGAGATCCCACCCCCGGCTTTTCCTTCCCACTCCGTGGTGCCCGGGAGGGCGTCGTCACTCTTGCCCCTTCCCAAAAACACAGCGATCACCGGTGCTGGCCGCAGCATCGAGGGCTGCGAGGGGGTGAGCCGAGGGGTGCGGATGGCAGATACCCACGCGGGGACCCTCTCAGACGCCGGATCTCCGCTTCGCTGTCGCACGTGTGCATGCACACACAGAGGAATGCACACACACGTGCACACGCGCATGCATGCACACGCACATGCATGTGCACACGTGCATGTTTGCACACAGCCTCCAGGCTGTCCCCAGTTGGACCTCGGTGACGTGTGACTGCGGGGCCGGGAGCTGAGCTGGCGCTGAACAGCCTCCCCGGTGCGGATTCGTCCTCTGGCTGTCACAGGAGCTGCAATTTTATTTTATTTTTTTCCTCTCCCTCTCTCTTTGTGCAGTGTCCCCGAAAGCGCTTTGCAGAGCAGAGCCGCTCCGGCTCCGCAGCGTCGTGTCCTGGTGGCCGCCGGGCTGCGGAGGCCGTCCGGCTCCGGAGGCACCGCGAGGGACCGGGGGGCTTCCCTGGCCTCCGAGCGTCCCCCGCGGGCCCCCTCCTCGATAAGCCCGGCGCGCTGCCTCGCTGCCCTGCTCCTCCCAGAGCCGGCTCCCGCGTGCCGGATTGCATGCCCCTGAAAGGCTCTTGTTTTCCAGTGAAAGCTTTTCCTACAAATTTCTTCCATTTTTGGCAGGGGGAACCCCACCGTACACCTTCTCTCTGTTTTTTGTTTTTTTTTTTTTTTCCTTTTTTTTTGACAAGAAAAAGCTGACAAGTAGGAGAAAAGCCGTCTGGCCTCTTCCAGCAAAACGACTGAATAAAAAACTTTAATTAAAAAACTCATTTGAGAACCTCCAAAAACTGTCAGCAGAAGGATATATCCTGAATATTACCATAAGCCAGCACTATCTTTCCCATCTGAAAAATAAGCACAAACTGA
>NW_028186437.1:834631-835674 GCF_003343005.1 Rhea americana
AAAAAGCACAGCTTGCAGGGAAAAATACAGCTGTTTTGCACCGAGTTCAAGGCTGCTGAACTCCAGGCCAGCCGCCGCGCTCCCGCGGAGCCCGCGCTGCCAGCCTCGCCGGGGCAGGTGACGTGGCCGCTCTGCTGCGCGCGCGCGTCCCCGCTGGATCCCGGAGGGCCTTTTCCCAGGAGCGTGGTGGAGCTGGGAACCCGGCTCTGTGCCGGCGCCCCTCCACGCTCTGCCCCCCAGCTGCTGGCGACCTGGGCACCGCCGCAATTCCCAGGGGGATTTGTGGAAAAATGCTAGTCTCCGGTGAGGGGTGGCAGAACAGGACCCAGCAGGAAGCTCGCTATCCGGGGGGTTGTTCCCAGCGGGAGTCCGGGGGTGGCACGGTGCCCTGCACACACTTGGGGCCGTGCTGGGGCTCGCTGCCCTCCCAGGCCCTGCAGCATCGCGCCGGGGCAAAGCTCCACGGGGCTGGCAGATGGTCGGAGATGGGAGCCATGCAGGGAGATGGGAGCTCATGCAGGGAGGTGGGAGCCATGCACGGAGGTGGGAGCCATGCACGGAGGTGGGAGCTCATGCATGGAGGTGGGAGCTCATGCAGGGAGGTGGGAGCCATGCACAGAGGCGGGAGCCATGCACGGAGGTAGGAGCTCATGCAGGGAGGTGGGAGCCATGCACAGATGATGATTCCTGAATCATGCACAGATACAGGAGCCCATGCACAGAGGTGGGAGCCCATGCACGGATGTGGAAGTCCCTGCCCTCTCCTCCCGCCCGGCTCAGTTCCCGTGGGAATTGACTCCTTGGAGAAATATTCCCCTTTCAACCAGCAGACCCCACGGAGGATTATCCGGAGGGGGTGGCTGGCGGAGCAGTCACGCTGTCTCGAAGGCACTGCGCTGTTTGAAATGCTCTTTGAGGCACTTGATGACTCACAGCAACAGCTGGAAAGAATAAGCAGCTGGTAATTTCCACATTAGCCTCCCGGTGCCGGGGAGCGGGGATCCGCGGCACGTGCCCGCGCGCGAGGGCGCAGCGCCGGCGGG
>NW_028186437.1:835784-838043 GCF_003343005.1 Rhea americana
CGGCAGGCGCTTTGCGCAGCGCCTCGCGCCGCTTTGCAGCGCCGGCGCGGCGCGGAGGAAAACCCCGCGCCCCCGGGGGACGCCTTTGCCGCCAGGGCATATGTTTTCAGTTCTTCCCGAGGCCGACTTGAGAAATTCGCTCTCCCTCCCGGCCTCTCTGTCGCAAGCGGCGCGGGATGACGACGGAGCCGCTGGGTCCGAGCGCGGCCGTCGGCAGCTCTGCGAGGGCGGCCCGGGGCGGCCGGGAAATCCCAGGCTGCCTGCTCCTTTCTGCCTAATTCTGCTCTTCTGGGAGGAAAAAAGAAGAGAAAAGAAAATCCCGGATTACCACCGTGGCATGTTAGATAGGACTGGAAGGAAACAAGCCACGTTCCTGGCCGCGCCGCGTGCCGGGCAAGGGGCCGCAGCGAGCGGCTCTGAAGCGTTGCCATGTGCACCTTTAAAGAGCGCGTGAGTCACGTCCACGGCAACACGCGCAGCGCTCCCGACGCCCTCGCTGCATAGAGCAGCCACAACATCAGGCCTATAAATAAATAAAATATAACGAGGCCCTGCTGCCTTCTGGAAAACCCTGCAAACGTCCCCGCGGAGGCAGTTCTCCCAAGGTATCGTGTTCTCGGCTTTGTGCCTCCGGCTCGGCCCCCCCCTCCCCGCCCCCAACGTTTCCCTGCTGCTGGAGCCATCTGCGTGGAAACCGGATCCGCGGCCCCGCAGAGCCCTCCTGCCCCCCGCTCGCGCTCCAGCTGATGTCAGGCAATCCGCTTGATCTCGCGGCCAGGTGCCGGGCAGCGCCTTACGCCGGCACCGGCGGCCGAGGACGGAGGTGACATCGAGGGCCGGCCAACCCCGGTGGTCCCCGGCCTCCTGCTTGGCGCTTGCATCCTTTGGGTTTGATCCCGGCAGGTCCTCAGCACCCTCCGGTGGGACACGCTCAGTGCTTCCCAAGGACAGGACTGGGGGGGCTGGAGCGGCTCTTGCCGTGAACTCAGAAATACCATGGGGAGCAGGCTTCCTGCTAAAACAACTGCTTGAAAATATCCTTGTGGCTGCTAATATATATATATATATTTTTTCTTTCACTGGGAGACCTCTGCTGAGCCTGTGGGTTCGCTGCCTGGATGCTTGGGTGGTTAATAAGCCAGGTTTAATTGTGGCTGGACCTCAGCACAGTTTGCACTTCCGCGGTGCCGATTGTCCAAGGACAGCAAAGCGCTTTACAAGCATTAAATCTTATCGTAGGCTGCAAGGCAGGTAAGGATATACAGGGTTTATTGCATGCATCGCTGAAATGCGGCCAGCCCTGGCTGGGAACAGATCAGCTATTTACCAGTGAGTGGCAAACCGATGCAGCATTTTAGGACCAAGCGGGAAATAGAATCTGGTATTGAACTGGAACAGCAGCAGGACTTTTAAATGTGAAATAAATTAGCAGGGCTGGTATTCAGTCAGGACGCTGAGTTAATGTCTGGTGCACAGCACTGTAAAGGACGGAGACATTAGCGGTGTCTTCTGCAAAGCGCCGCAGGATCCCTCCTGCCCGCGCAGACCTGGACGCTCCGAGCTGCGGTGCCTTTTCATGCTCGTTCAGGGGTGGGGGTGGGGGTTACGGGGGGGGTCACACACAGCGTGGGGAGGGGGTGGCGGGTGACGCAGCACTGCCACGGGAGGCAGAACACCATGTGTGGGCAGCTGCACTTGGGGGGCGGATTGCGAATGCCCCCTGCGGGTTTGGTCCCCAAGGTCCCCTCACGTGGGGTTGGGTGTAAATCCCCTTTGTGGGATCAGTCTGCACCCTCCCCCCCCCCGTGGGGTTGCTTTGCACTCTGCTGCAGTGGGGTCAGTGTGCACATTGCCCCCCCMCACACACTATGGGGTTGCTTTGCACCCCACTGCAGTGGGGTCGGTTTGCACGTCCTCTCCCCCCACCTCCGGTGGGACCAGCTTGCAAAGTTCCCACCGTGGGGTCGGTTTGCACAATCCCCCTCTACCCCCCCGCCGTGGGATCGACTTGCAAGGTCCCCCCGTGGGGTCGGTTTGCGCAATCCCCCACCCCCCATGGGGTTGCTCTGCACCCCGCTGCAGTTTGCACCCCCCCCATGGGGTCGGTTTGCACAACCCTGCCCTCGTGGGATTGCCTTACATGGTCCTCCCCGTGGGGTTAGTTTGCACAGTCCCCCCCTCTCCCGTGGGGTCGGTTTGCCCGATCCCCCCCTTCCCTCCCGCCCCGTGGGGCTGCTCTGCACCCCGCTGCAGCGGGGC
>NW_028186437.1:839149-845197 GCF_003343005.1 Rhea americana
GGTGAGGAGGAAGGGCCGCCGGCGGGCTCCGAGCTCTCCGAGCTCTCCGACGCCGAGGCGCTCTCGGAGCCCGAGGGGGCGGGCGGCGCGGCGCGGCCCCCCCTCCCGCCGGCGGCGGCCAAGCGGGGGCCGCCGTGCTGCTCCTCCGAGGACAGCGAGATCAACATCACCAGCGAGGAGGAGGAGGAGGAGGAGGAGGAGGAGGGCGAGCGGCCCGCTTGGGCCGCGCCGGCGGCCGGCACCGTCTGCTACGTCTGCGGCAGCCCCTTGTCGCCCGCCTCGCAGCACCGGGTCCACGTGCAGAAGCAGGAGAAGACGTCGCAGGCGCCCTTCTTCCCCTTCCTGTGGCTGCACAGCCCCCCGCCGGGYGCCCAGCCCCTGTCGCCCACCGGCAGCACCCTGGTGTGCCCCTGCTGCTTCGCCTCCCTCATGCAGCAGTGGCAAAGCTTCGAGCTGGCCAACGTGCCGGTGCTCCAGCGGCTCTACGTGGTGCCCCTCAACGCCGGCGCCGCGGGCATGCCCCCCARGGGCAGGCGAGGGCTCAAGGAGGACGGCGCAGGCCCAGCCCCGGCGCCCGAGGCCTGCTACCTCTGCGGGGAGGAGTGTGGCAAAGAGGTGAGGCTGGTGGCCGCCAAGATCACCAACGGGAACGCCAAGAGCACCATGCACTTCCCCTTCCTCAGCCTCCTGCCGTGCCCGCCCAGCGCCAAGGGGCTGAACAAGCACTGGGAGGTGAGCAGCTGCCGGAAGTGCTACGGGGTCTTGCAGGACCTGTGGGCCATGTACAGGGCCTGCCACAACGAGGAGCTCATCACCTCGGTGCAGAGCTTCCTAGGAAGGTACCACCAGGTGTTCTCCGCCGGTGACCCCAGCGGCCTACCCGGGCACCCCACCATCAAGCCCGGCCCCACCTCAGTCTGCTACATCTGTGGGGCCGAGCTGGGAGCCGGCAAGGAGTTCCAGCTCAACGTCAACCCGCCGGGGCGCTTTGGCGAGAAGGAGCCCTTTTTCCCCTTCCTCACGGTCTACCCGCCCGCCCCTCGKGCCAGGCCGGCGGACTCCACGGGGCTCGTGGCCACCTGCGTGCTCTGCTACCACGACCTGCTTGGGCAGTGGCTGCAGCACGAGGGCAGGAATTCCCACCACCCCAGCAGCGCCTGGTCCCGGCAGTACAGAGTGGAGACGTTCGTCTGCTTCTTCTGCCGCCAGGAGAAGAAGCGATGTCTTGGATTAAAAGCAGTGCAAGTTGCCAGGCTCCCCGTGTTCCTCTACACGCTCCGCGTGGCCAACAGCTTGCTGGTGGATGACGGGAAGCAGCTGACCATCGGCGCGTGTGCCGAGTGCGGGGCCGTGGTCCTGGCTGGCAAGACCGTGACGCCCCCGGAGCTTCTGGCTGCGACGCCCCCAGCTCTGCTCCCCAAGGTAAGGCGCTTGGCCCGGGCCCCTTCCCTCCGCTCCCGTGCTTTCCCGGAGGTTGGCTTCGGTACGGTTTGGAGCGGTGCTACAGATGGATGCTCATCTTTTGGGTCTGATCCCTGGGGGTGAATGTGGATAAATGGGGTGCTTTTAGCAACGAGCTTCTGGAGGCATCAAACCGAAAAGGAATGGAGAGAAATCCTTCCAAGAGGCTCAGCGGTGCCAAGTTCTGTCCTGTTGCAAAAACACGTATCTGTGTTACTGGCGCCTGCTCTTTTGGAGCCCTGGATAGAGGAGGTGGGGTTGTTTGTGATTCGAGGTGGCCAGAATGGGAAATCCTGATCTTGTACCTCTCTTAATCATGGATAATAATAGTTGCCAGAGCAGAGGGAAGTCTGACAGGCTGCCTGTGCCCTGCCAGCAGCGCTGGCCGGCCTGCCCGCGGCAGACGGGATCCTCGGGAAATTCCTCCAGCCCGAGGAGCGCGGAGCCTCCGCCGCAGAGCAAAGCTCCCGAGTTATCTTTGGGTTTATAAGGCGCCCTAGCGACACGGTTTCCTTGAGGAGAAACTCGAGTCCTTCCTGCGGCTGGGAAGCCAGCGCGGGGGCTCCTGGACCCGAGCCGCTGCGCCCTGCCYGTGCGCGGCCGCGGGAGAGGAGCCTCCGAGCCTGGGTGGGCTGCTGCTCCCCCGAGCTCGGGGGTGAGATGTGTCCTCTGGGTGCAGGGCTGGGACCCGGGGACACAGCTATCTGCTCCTCCGTGTTTATCCGTAGGAGAGGGTAATGCCTTCTGCCTCCTTCAAGTTAAGCTGTATGTTCAAAAAGGTAGAATTGAGAGAGCACAGATTTATTGTGATTTAGCTCCGTGTCGACAGTCCTGTCCCGAATTAGTGGCCTCAGTTCAGCGTCACCCGGTCGCTTCTGATTTATGTTACGGATTACTCTTTTTGGCGCGTCCTGGTGCGGACGAGCCCTGAGCCGGGTGGCACGGCACGCTTCGGGCTGCTTTCGTGCAGAGCAGCACGGAAGAGCGAGGGGGATTTACTCGCGGCAAGTTTATCCGTCTCGTGAAACGGGGAAATTACTGCTTTTGTCCCCGAATTTCCGACTGGCAGCAGCGCAGCTCCTGCAGAGCAGATGCTCTGTATCTGCAAACCAGGCCTGGGCCGCCCCCGCAGAGCACCAGCATCCCGCGTCCCTAAGTTCGCTATCAAACTCGTGGGACTCTGTTTGCAGCCCGCGCGCCGGGGCTCCCGCGGCGCTGGCGTTTTCTTTGGAAACGTGAAGCAGCGTTTCCAAGGCAGGCGCCTCTTCTCGCTGCCCTCGCTCCCTCCTGCCTGCTTACGGAGGCAATTTTCCGGCTGTCGTGCTAGCCACGGGCTCGACGTCCAGCCTGGCTTTCCAGCCCGCCGGGCCGGAGCTGCGCCGGCCGGAGAGCGCCAGGCCGGAGCGCGAGCTCGGGCTGGCGCCGGAGGCGGGAATCGTCCGGAAGCCGTTGCTTTCCGACGGTTTCCCCCCGGGCTCCCTCGCGACCTCGGTCCAAGCCGGAGCGACCCGACGTCAAGGCGGGTCGTCCCGGAAGGCGGGCGCGCGCGGGGGCTCGTCCGCGCGGGACGGCGCCGGCCGGGGAATGGGCGCTGCTGGGGCGCGTTCCCCTCGTCCTTCCCCTGTCCTTACGCGCTTCCCATCACCTCCAGGACGTCAGGTTTATTTAAAACGTGGCTTAGCGAGTTGGGAGGGCGTTTGGCTAATTTAACTAATTGGAGAGCTGTGCTCTCACTCGGTCACCCTGGCTGCTGGAAACCAGCCCCCGGCACGAGGCCTTTCGCGCTTCAGCTCTGCCGCGGTCCCAGGACGGGGCGGGGGGGACGAGCCTGCCTCACCCMGCGGGGTTAACACCCTCGCCCCGTGCCTCCTTGCAGCTCTGCAGTCTTCGTTTTTGAACGCACGCGTCCCCTTCGCGCGCTCGGGGGCGACCGCGGGGGGCAGCGGTTTGCAACAGCAACCGGGCGGCAGCAGCAGGAGCATCCTCGGGGGTCTGCAGAACAGCTTGGAGCAGCTAACGAGGGAGCAACCTCTGCAGCTCGTTAGCTTGCACGAGGCTCAGRTGTTTATAAGGGGGCTGGTGGTGGTGGCTCAGCTCCTGGTTTGGGTGTCGAGGAGCAGGAGAGGCGTGATCGGCTGCCTGCGGGCCCGGCCGGCGCGGGAGGGCGTTGGAGGGAGGTGAGCTCCTTGCCGGCACRGTTTCCGTGCTCCTCGCCGGCTCTCCGCGGGCAGGGGCGCTGGCGGGCGGCGCTGCGGCTGCCGGGGAGCAGAGCTGCTGCGGGGTGGCTGCAGAAACCCAGCCCTYGTGGGCTCGCCTGGGTGAGTTTAGGGTTTTGCCCTGTTTGCTAGCAGATGGGGCGGCCGGTCTGTGCTGCAGAGAGGCAGCCAGGCCACCCGGGCCCTGCTCCGGGTGCTGCACGCCTCGGCCCCCTCCGGGTGCTGCCAGGATTTCTTGCAGAAAACAGAAGCAGGAAAAAGCAGGGTTCRGACAGGAGACCCGCAGGCCGGAGAGAGCTCCCAGTGTCACCAAGGGGTTGCAGGAAGGATGGAGAACGTTGTCCCCAGGTTGTGCCACGTCCCAACCTAGCGCTGCTGCTGCCGCCCCCGGGAGCCCGCTGCCCCGGGGTGCTGGGGCTGCCGGCAGTGAGCCCTGTGCTGTGCGGGCGCTGAAGAAGAAACCATAAAACGGGTCCGTCAGAGCGCCTGCGAGGGGGGCAGCGAGGTCGGCTCGCTGGTTCGTAGATCCGCGTCTTCCTTCCCTTACGTAGGCGACGGCAGCGTGCTGCGTCGCCTGCGCGCTCGCAGGCCAAGGGGATGCTCGTGCTCGATCTGTCTCGAGTTTTCTGTGCTTGCTCCAATCCTTTCTGTCTGGCAGCACTTGAGCAGGGAAAATCCTCCCCTGGCTTTCCCTGTTTTCCCCCGTTTGATTGCCACCTTCGCACCACAGTTACTTACCCCTAAGAGGCATCTGCACTTCTATTTTTTTTTGACGCAACTTTTTTTGCAAGTGCGTTCTGGACGGCTCTAAAATCCCGCTGTACCTCGAGCCGAGCCGCTCTTGCATCCTTCAAGATGCTGCCCGGCGCCTCGCCGAGTTTGCACCTCTCTGCGGGTGCCCGGGCCTCTGCGCGCGCCGCGCTGCCCGCTCTGCGCGCCCGCGTCCCTCGGCGTCTCGCTGCCCGCTCTGCGCGCCCACGGCCTCGGCCGCGTCCCGCGGAGCCGCTCGTCTCGCGTAGCTGACGACGCGTGCAGGTGTCCTGCGGAGGAGAGGCCCGTCGGAAGCATTTGGATCCGGCTCGCTGCTCGTAGCGTTCAGGCCAGCTGAAGCCGAGGCTTTTCCCTTCTTGGGCTGAAACCAGCTGGTTTTCTGTGTCGCGTTAGCGCTTTGTGGGGAACGCGTGGTTCTCGTCGCGCCGGGGTTATGCCTGCTCCGGGCTTTGCAGCGGTGTAAGTCTGGGAGCCGCTCGGCTGGACTCAGCGGTGCTGAGCACCCGGCGCTCGCCGCTCTGCACGCACCTCCGTGCCGGGCTCAAAATGGGGGGGGGGAACCCCCTCCCGAGGGAGGAAGAGGAGGCGCCGAGGGCTGCGCGGCTCCTGGGGCGTCCCCGAACAGCGACCGCCCGGCGGTGCCGTGTCCGGACGGCCCCGGCCCCTGCGCCCGGCGGCCGCGTCCGTAGCCCGGCCGGGGATTTGGCCTCTTGACGAACTCTGGATGTCGTGCTGTGTTTTTCGAAAGGCGAAGCCAAGCTTACAGCTGGTGGTAGCATTTGTTTTTTCTCCTTTTTCTAAAAGATTTCAGGCAAAACGTCAGAATTTTCCCATTCTTGGCTCAGCCTTGTCCCGAGGAGTCCGAGCAGCAGCAGAAACAAGCGGAGGGCGCGAAAGCCTGGGAAGCACGGGGTCAAGCGTGGCCCCCCTCGCCGGGGCTGGGGTATATCGCGGCGCGGTCGGCGGGGCTCCCGGCAACGCGGAGGAGGAGCGGACGAGGTCTGGGGGATCTCGGTTCTTAGGCTTTCGGCTCGAGCGCCTTTGATTATTTTTGTGCAAATAGAAACATCCGAACGTGACCGGCTTGACTGCTGCAGTCGCTAATCCGAGCAGACACCAGAGCAAAATCAGGCCAAGGTATTTTAAACCAACTTTGCTAGGTTAAACTTGCCTCGTTTGCAGCAAATGCGCATGTAAAGAAGCATTTAGCGAGGCTCGTGTTGTGCTTCAGGAAAGAAGCTTTTTTTTTTTTTTTTTTTTTTTTTTTTGCAGCGCTGGATGCGTGGCTGCTCTGGGAGATAAAGCCTGCCGCGGCTAAAAATGAACGCGTCTGGCATTTTCAGATGAGATCTCAATTCCAGCTCGGAGGTGGCAATATAATCATAACATGACTTCATGTCTCGGGGCACAGCCTCCCGCTGGATCGGGTTCCCAGATGGCAAACAAAGAAACAACACTAGGAAAAACGCGCCCCCGGCTCTTTCCTGCCGCCGAGGTCGCGGCGCGTTTGCCCGTGGGCGCCCGGCCCCGTGTGGCTTGTCCCCGAGGCGTCTCGGCTCCGGGACCGCGTGTCCTTGGGTGCTGGGGAGCAAAGGGGCTT
>NW_028186437.1:847286-848253 GCF_003343005.1 Rhea americana
GTGGGGGGATGTTTGGGGGGCTCGTTGGCAGGGCAGATGCCGGGCAGGGGTTGCACGAGGATGCTTTGGCATCGTCGTGGCCCTGTCAGGGAGAGAGCCCCTGCATTGCCTGTTTATTCCGGCTGCGTTTCCCTCACTGGTCCCTGATCCAGGCGCTCTCCAGGCCTCATTCTGCCATGCTGAGCGCAGGGGGCTGGTGCTGCTCGCTTGTGGGGCTGTGCAAAGCCTCTGCAGCCGGCGGCCCGCTCCCGGGAGCTCCCCCKGGCCCTCTGAGCACGCAGCTCGCTGCAATCCCGTGCAAGACCTTGTTGCCGGCCCCTCTGGCCTTGCTGCCACTGCTTGCACACAGGGGGGTCRCGCCTCATCCTGCTGGCGCCCCGGGTCGCATGCCCGCTCGGGGTCCCCTTCCTCTTACCCCGTTTTGGTCCCAARAGCCAGCGGGTTTGGGCGGCCGGGAAAGCAGCGCGCGGCTGGTGTTGGGAGGGTGGCGGGGGGGGGAGGTCCGGTTTCTCCCTTTCCTGCAGGAATTAGGGAGGCCACATGCTGCCAGGAGCGTTTGGCTGGTAGAGGCAAGCGGAGGCTCCGAGGAGGCGAGCAGGCGTCCGCACAGATGGAAATTTGATCACCCACGGCTCAACAGATTGTTTGATTTATTTTAAAATCAAGCAGATGGCTGCAACAGGAGTTTGTTTAAGTTCAGCTCCGCGCTGGGCCAGCGGCCAGGATACGCGGGGAGGGGGGGGCCCGGCATGCCAAAAAACGCTCAATGACTTTGGTCATCGAGCGYCGCTCCGGCTCCTGCTCCCCCCCTGCTCCTTCCTCCCAGGCTTCTCCTCCTGGGGCCGGCAAGCGGGAGCATCCCTCCTCGCCGGCACCTGGGAGACCCCCCCTCCCCCCGGCCCCGTGCGCGTCCCCGGGGGTCCGCGCCATGGGACGGGGCGGGTGGAGGAAGGAGATTTGGAGCTGG
>NW_028186437.1:850956-852541 GCF_003343005.1 Rhea americana
AGCCGCATCCTGCCAGGCATCCGCGGGGAAGCGGGGCGGCGGGATCGCCCAGCGCCGCTGCGCTTCCTCTCCCCGGCTATAATTAACCTGGGAGCGGGGGCCTCCCGTTCAGGCTCCTTAGGGTCCCCCCCCTTTATTATTATTATTAGCTGTGGCTGAGCAGGAGGGTTAACGAGCCCCTGGGAGAGGGGCGCGCGGTTCCCACGGAGCCCCACGCAGCCGTTCCCGTGCCCTCCTTGCCCGGGAAGCAGGCGGGTTTCCCGCGGCATCCGGCATCGCGCGCCGGTGCCTCGAGCGCCCGTTGCGCCGGCGGGGAGGGACGGAGACACGGTGTCGGGGCCTGGAAGGTCGCGAGGACGAGGAGCTTGAACTTGGATTAGACGGTAATTGCGCCGTGCCTAATTAGAGGGAAAGAGCAAATCACTCGGGCGCTTCGTGAAGCGCCTGACACAGAGTAACGAGGCTAATTAGCAATCAGGCAGGAAGCTGCCGCCCGGCAGCCGGAGCCCCCGGGATGCGCCGTGCCRGCTGGGGGGTGCCTTTCGCGCCCGCCGGGTCGCGGCGGGAAGGGCAGGGGGGGACGTCGCCAGCGGGCACCRGGCAGTGAAGGGTTTTGCAGCCGGGAAAGCGGGTGCGAGGCAGGTGCCTGGCCGCTTCGGCCGCCCTCGCTCTCCCCAGGCGGGGGTCCGCTGCCGGAGAGGCGAGCGGTGCCCGGGGATGCCCCGGCTGCCCCGGCGGCCCGGGGCCGGCCCGGCTGCCGGGGTGGAGGTGGCCTTGGCAGCGTGTCTCCTTGCTGTCTCTCTCCTCCTCTCCTTTTTTCCCTCTTTCCCCTCTCTTTGAGCAGCTGTTCCCTAATAAGCTGTTAATGATGATACAGTAAGTAGAAGCGGAGAGTCCTGCGGGAGCTGCCACGATTTGTGTAATTGGTCTCGGAGGAGACAAAAGTATCTAATATTTACATGCCGGTATTAGTCCCCCGGGAGCGCTGTCTGGGCTGCAGCGGCGCAGGCAGCTCCCAGCCTCGACCTGTCGCCTCCGATCGGATGGATCGGCGGATCCGTAACGGGCGGGAAGCGCCGCATGGCACGGCACGGCACGGCATGACGGGGGCTGCCGGTAGCCTGCTCGGCCGTGGGCGCTCCCCGCCGCTCGCCGGGCTCCGGCTCCCAGCCCCGGCGCTCGCCGCGGCGGATTTGCGAGGGCTTTGTCCGGGCTCCGTATGGGCCGAGATTAAAGCGACGCCTTCCATATGGGCGGATTAGCCGGGATGAGCCCCCCCCAGCTGCGCGGGCTCCATCCGCCTTCGGGGAGGGAGCTGCCTGTCCATCCGTCCGTGTGTCCGGCGGGGGGGAGAAAGGGGTGCCTTGGCGTTCTCGTGCCTGGCTGGCTGGCGGGAGTGGAAACAGAGGCGCGGAGCAGCCGCGGTGCCCCACGTCCCCCAGGGCTGTCCCCCTCCTTGCAGAGGGTCACGCGCCAGCCGGCGCTGGCCAGGCTCCTGGGAGTTCAGCAGCTCCTGGTCCCTCCCCGGCGCCCTGGAGCTCCGCTGCGTCGGAGGGGCCGTGCGCGTGGGGGAAGCGGGGCGCGC
>NW_028186437.1:854781-856452 GCF_003343005.1 Rhea americana
GCGCTCTGCAACTTGCTGCAAACTTTGCAACGCGCTGCCAGGCCGGTGCGCTCGCCTCGAGCCGCCGACGGACCCGCGCTTCGAGCGAGCGAGCAGCCCTTTGCAGCCCCCCCCCGGCACACCTCGTTGGGGGGCACGCGCGGGGTGCTGCGGGGCGAGGGGGCAGCCCTCGCCGGCAGGAGGGAAGGATTATCCCGGGCGGAAGGCTCCTTCCGATGCCTGGAAACTAGGAGAGCGCGGCCGGGCCTTGGCAGGGCTCCGGACACGCCGGCGGCTCCCGGGGCAGGATGTGGCCCCGGGCCGGCTGCCCCCGGGCCGGGACGTGCTGGAGGAGCAGCGCTCCGGGGATTTGGGCTCTTTCTGGGGGCAGGCAATGCCGGGCTGGAGCAGGGGGGGGCAGCGCTGACTCCCTGGGCAGCGCGAGCCTGGTTTCTGCCGTCTTTTGGGGGTGATCCCACCCTCGGGGGGGCCGCGGGCGCTCGCGGCTCAGCCGGAGAACGGGCTGGAGCCGTCCGTCCTCGAGGGATGCCGCGCCGAGCCGAGCGAGGCCTGAGGTCGCGGTGCCCGCCGGGGAGGAGGCTCTCGCTGCGCTGGCTCCTCGCCGCCGTGCCGGGCTCTGCGGCGAAGGAACAAACCCTCTTTCATGCCCGGGAGCCGGGGGCATCCCGGGGCGCGCCGTCGTCCGGGGGGCTGCGGAGCCCGCGGGGACCCTCGGCGGTCTCTGCGCCGCGGGAGCTGCATCCGCCGAGGGTCGGGAACGGGCGTCTGGAGCGGCCTCCGCCGGGGTCCGTCTCCGTCCGAAGCCCTGGCTGCGTCGCGGCGCCGCTCGCCGGGGAAGACGCCGGGGCTCTGCGACGGCACGGGGCAGCGCGGAGCCCCCGGGCGCTGAAAGGGGCCCTTGTTTCGGGCGGGAGCCGCGGGGGCGGCCGGCTCCCGGCGCTGTGTGTGGCCGGGCTCCCGCTGCTCCGGCTGCTCCGGGGCCGGCCTTGGCCCCGCGCCCGGAGCCCGGAGCCGTGCCCTTCACCGCCGGCGGCTGGCTGGTTGCGGGCACGGCTTGGCGGCGCTCCCCGACCCGGCCCTCGCGGCCGGGCCCCCGGGGAGGACCCGGGCGGCACCTGGCGCCTCCGGCGCCGTCGCGAGTTTGCAGGTCTTGGCCCAGCCCTGCGCCCAAAGTGGGCGGGGGGCGGCCCCGGCGCTTGCAGCCCCCTTAACGCGATAGCTCGCGGCAGCGTCCCCGGCACGCGGGAGCGGGCGGCGCGTGGGAAACGCGGCCCGGCAGGCTTTTCCCACCGCGTCGCCGGTGAGCCGCCCCCACCCTCTGCAAAAATACCCCCCCCCCTTCGCTCGGTCCCTGCGAGCCGTCGCCCCGCTGCGGCTCTGTCCCTTCGGTGCCCGGTGCTCCGCGCCGATTCAGCCGGTGCTAATTGCTCGGCCCGCGGCCGAGCCCCGGCTGTAAATTCTCCGGCGGGAGCGGGCCGGCGCGTGGGAAGCCTCCCCGGCTCGTTTCCTCCGTGACCCCGAGCCGCAATCCGGCGTAATTCACGGGCGTGCCGGCTGGGCAGGCGGGCCGCGGGTGCCACGCTGCGCCGCGCCGCCCCTTCCCTCCCGTCCCCTATATCTACACGTATGTGTAATGCGTATGCACGTATAGGGCCGGGCGGCCCGGCGGGC
>NW_028186438.1:0-2577 GCF_003343005.1 Rhea americana
CGGAGGACACACCAAGGAAAGCCATGCTAGAGTAGGGCCACCGCAGGCACGCTTAACGGCTGCTTACCCCAGGCAGCTTGCAAGGGCTGGCACCCATGCAGAGATGGGGAAGCACATGGGGTGCCCCGTCCCCTCTGCAGCCACAGCGTAGGACTACCAGGTGCRTGTCCTGTTCTCATCATGTCCCCCATGACCCTGCAGGGGCTAACAGTTTGCAGTGCTGTGTGCAACTCTGACCATGACTACACTCCTAGCAACATGGACATGTTGGACCACAGAGAGCTGGGCATGTGCGGGGACAAGTGATCTGTGCAGCACTGCACACTGGGCAGGATCCCTTTGGCCAGGAAGTTCAGCGTTGTGTGTTCGTCCTCACAGGGCAGGAGACAGGGCGCTGCATGCCCAGTGCTGGCGGCAGTGAGAAGAGCTGTGAGATGCTGGCTTGGTGTCCAGGAGAGGAAGCGAGTGTCAGGTGCGGGCCCCAAGGGTGTCTCCTGGCACTGGGGAGGAGAGTCCTCTGCTAGGATGGAACAGACACCAAAAGGCTGGTGCATCTTCGACGTCCTGTTGGACACCAAGGGATGCTCTGGGCAGGACATCTCAGAGGATACTCTTGAGAGGTTTGGCCCCTTCAGCAATAGGCCATGGCCTAGGCAGGGGGTGCCATGGCACAGGGATGGCCTTGCACAGGCCATGCCAACAGGGACCATTTTGCTCCCCAACCCGCAGTGCTCGGTTCTCTCCACAGTGAGTCCYTGGCAAAGATGGCACCACAGTTCACCATCCTTATCAAGAAGAACCTCCACTTCCCCTGCTTCGGCTTCTCCAAGTATGTGCRTGTGCAAGAGATYAATGTGGGGCCWAGGGATRGAGCAAGTAGGCCAGTGGGTGCCCAGGCTGCTGTACAGGGCAGAGTGGAGAGTGGTGTAGGTGATGCTAAGCAGCTGAGTGCAGGTCAGGCCCTGCTGCTGGGACCAGGGCCGCCTTGCTGCACCAGCAGTGCTTTGTAGTCTGGTCTTTGGCACAGCGGGGAAAAGGAGGTCACCCTGGCCCTGCACNTAGGTGATGCTAAGCAGCTGAGTGCAGGTCAGGCCCTGCTGCTGGGACCAGGGCCGCCTTGCTGCACCAGCAGTGCTTTGTAGTCTGGTCTTTGGCACAGCGGGGAAAAGGAGGTCACCCTGGCCCTGCACATGCATGTGTGTTGTCTGAGTGTGTGTGTGGAGTGCAGCCAGATGCCTTCCTGAAAGTGCAGTGATGGATGGCAGAGGCATTTCCCGTAAGAATTAGGTACCGGAGGAGTGAGTGTTCACTGACAGCAGGAAGATGTGGTTGAAATACATGGACAAGCCTGAAGGATGGAGAGGCAGGAGTGGAGCTGTGCAGGAGCAGTGCCACTCGGCAGCTGGAGGGGATGCTGGCTTTTCACAGGGGATCCCTGTTCCTAGGTTGCTCCCAGAATGACGGAGCTTGGAAGCACCTCCGGAGATTGCCTAGTTCAACAGCTGCTTAAAGTGGGGTCACCTAGAACAGGTTGCTCAAGGCCAAGCCAACTCGGGTTTTTGGTATCTCCAAGGATCGAGACTCTCTAACCTCTCTGGGCAACCTGGTGCAGTGTTTGATCACCCTCACTGTAAAAAAAGTTTGTTCTTAAGTTCAGACACAATTACTGTATTTCAGTTTATGCCCATTGCCTCTCATACGATCATGCGGCACCACTGAGAAGAGCCTGGCTCCATCTTCTTTACTCTTGCCCATCAGGTATTTGTACACATTGATAAGATGCCCCTGAGCCTTCTGTTCTCCAGACTAAACAGTCCCGTTTCTCTCAGCTTCTCCTTAGATGAGAGATGCTTCTAGTCCCTTMATCATCATTGCTGGACTTGCTCCAGTAGGTCCATGTCTTTCCTGTACTGGTGAGACCACACCCACACACAGCACTCCAGCTGTGGCCTCACCAGTGCTGAGGAGAGGGCAGTAATCACCTCCCTCAACCTGCTGGGACAGGACATTTTTTGGTGCTCAGCTGCCGTCTCTGTGATACTGAGTTCTCAACCCTTACTCCATCCATCTGTCCTTCACTCTTGCCCCTGCCTCCACCGAGGAAGGAGGTGACGATGAGGACGGTAATTATTGAGAAAGAAGGAGCAGGAATGCTCACACTGGTGGGTAGATATGGRGCATGTGGCCTTGCAAAGGGAGTGGTTGAAGTCTTCAGGAACAAGAATCCCTTTGAAAAGGCCAGCATCTCGCCAGGTAACTACCCCAGAGTTCCTCCTCTTCCTGCTCTCCACCCTCCTGCTGCACAGGCCATCCCTCAGTCAGTCACGTGCATTTCTGAGTGCCTGCATACATCCACRTCTGGTATGTAGTTCTCCTAGGAAATCCCTTCACTGTTCATCAGCTGGGACCATCAGTGATGGCATGGATATCAATGAGCAGAGCTGGGGTTTAATGTTTCGCTGGGGTGCTTCAAGATATTAGGAAGAAAATTGAGGGGTATTGGTTTGCTGCTCTATGCCATGGCTCTGGGTTTGTCTCCCCAGGGACAACATTCAAGCTGCTGAGAGCAGTTACTTG
>NW_028186438.1:2802-5135 GCF_003343005.1 Rhea americana
CCTGTGCAGAGGCTGGAGAGCAGGAGGCCAGCTGGCAGCAAAGCATAGACTGCAGGTGTGCCTGTATCACTGCCAGGACTGGCAGGTTTGCTCGCCCAGTGGTGGGGACTCATTCACACACTTTGGGAAATACCATGACATTGCCAGGGGAGSRCAGTGCACCCAGCATTTGGTCTCCAGCCCCATCCAGCCCTGCTGCCTCTGCTGCCCTTTTGGGAGTAGATAATTCCCATCCAGGGAAGGAACTCAGCACTGTTCCATCCTCCCTCCAGGTTCTGCATCCCCTGCTCAGCCCCAGCACCCTCCAGACCCTAGAGTCCTCCCAACTCTGGATCTGGGAATGCTCCTTGATGCCTAGCCATGCTCCCAACTCAGCTGGAAAGCCCACAGCTGGGGCAGAGCTCCCCTGGGTAAGCAGCCTTGCAAGCAGTGCTGCTGGCTTCCCTGGCAGGGCTGTGTGCCCCAGTATGGTGGCATTCCTGGCCTTTCCCAGCTGGTGATGAAGGTGACAGCTAATGACAGAGTGGGGGGAAATGCCGTGCTTGCTGGGTTATCATGCCCATGGCCAAGCTGTGTGCACAGCAGCGCTGTGCCTTGGGGTCGCTGTGTCCATGGTGTGCTGGTGCTGTGCTAGGCCTGCTGGTTTCTGCTGCAGGGTGGGGTGATCGTCAACTGGAACTGTAACCTGGGCCTGCCTGAAACCGACTGCAACCCCCACTACTCCTTCCACTGCCTTGACCTCAAGACCACTTCAGCTTCCCCTGGCTACGACTACAGGAGATGACTCTGTCCCAGGCAGTGGTAGTTGCAGTCCTGCATCCTCCTCCTGCCCTCCCTGGTCCTGCTGTGGCTGGTCCCCACCACTGGGCCCTTCTATCTGTCTCCCAAGCAGGTCTGCGAAGTATTACAAATGGAACGGGACCCACACACGAGTGTTGATCAAGGCCTATGGGATCCATATTGATGTCATCGTGCAGGGCCAGGTAGGATTTTGCATGGTCCATGTGCTGCTGGGGTGCATATGTGCATAATATGCTGCTGTGGTGCTGGGACCGTCCTGGAAAAGCAGCTCTTCTCCACTGCTGCCTCAGAGCTGGGATGAGCACAGCCAGGCCTCTTCTGCTCAGCCTTGCAGAGGAATGGGGGAATCCCAGGTGCCTCAAATTAGAACCTTTGGCAAAGTGTGCAAAGTGTGCTGGAAGGAAATGCAAGACCTCATAGTGTGCGCTGCTGCTTGGGTAGGTTGTCCACACTGTGGCTTGGGCAGAGGGAGGTCTCTGCTCAGCCTCATTCCTTGTGCCCAACCCAGAGTGAATGCAGGCCCAGGCAGGAGGCAACCTGGGCTGGGCAGCGATTGCTGATCCCATCCTTTCTGCCAGGCAGGGAAGTTTAGCCTGATCCCCACTKTCATCMACCTGGCCATGGCTCTGACCTCGCTGGGAATGGTGAGTACTGGTGCCGGGGGCTCRGCCCAGCTGCGCACTCCCAGCACTGACCTCCCTCTCTCACCTTCCAGGGCTCCTTCCTCTGGGACTGGATCCTGCTGAGCTGYATGAMCAAGGACCAGGTGTACAGCAGCAGGAAATTTGAGCAGGCACCACCCTAGATCCTGGCCCTGGAGRCTTGGTCCTCTGGGACAGAGCAGTGGCCATGCTGCCTGGGCACGGCTGCAGGGTGGGCAGCAGCATGNGGCTGCAGGGTGGGCAGCAGCATGGGGCTGGGGCTACCAGGGCATCTGGCCCCTCCAGCCATCGCTCACCCCCGCGGCAGGCTGAAGGTGCCTCAGAGGCTGCTCCACGACATACAGCACCTCAGGGCTCTCCAGCCTCCAGGGAGTCTGTCCTGCAGGGACCGACTGCTTGTCCCTCCCCCACCACATACAACCACAGCTGGAAGGAGCCACTGTGCCAGGCAGCAACAACACTTCCTCCGTCCGGGCCCTGCCCGACTCTGAGCTACCTGCTTTTCCCACGCGACGCTGCCCGTGCCTGGCCAGGATGCACSGGGCACCTTGCTGGCTGCTGCTGCTGGCCACCAAGAGCCACGGCCCCCTCCCTTCCCTCAGCCATGCTTCAAGCAGCTCCAGGCAGGTCCTGCCCCATGGCTGCCAGCTGCTGGGACAGGCTGGGGGTCGGGAAAAGCCCCAGCAGCGGGGCAGACCCGTGGTGGCCTKGCTGGCTCCTGTGGGGGCTTTCAGGAGCTTTTGCTCTGGAGCAGAAGGCAGTGCCTGACTACTGGCTCTGCTTCAGCACACCGGGAAYGGGCATTACCATTTTCTGGCTGGCTTGGAGCGCTGGCAGCCCCATCCTGGAGCAGCTCCTGGCTGCGGGCAC
>NW_028186438.1:6505-8159 GCF_003343005.1 Rhea americana
TGCATTAGGGCCAGGTTTCTCTGYCCCTCCAGGCCAGCTCATTTCCTCCAGCTCTAATATCAAAAAACCAAACACACAGGTACAGCCCCCTCAACCCCCCTTTCAGCAGTACTAGATGGAGGGAGGGCATAATGAAGGACAGGACCACTTGCACCATAACCCAATACTAATAGAAACAGGTATACTATAGAAGTGAAAAAACAAAGCTCAGAAAARTATTTTCAATACAGGTGTGTGTGGAGGGCATTGAATAAAAATTAAAAAATTTATATATATATATAAAAATAAAAGGAAGTGTCAGAAGTAGCTGAACACAGTGTTTCAAAATGCCCAGAAAATTAACTGCAATCTAGTAATCTTGGCTCCCCTCATGCTTTTTCAGGCTTCTGCAAACTGGAGTAGATGGAAAGGACCAGGAGGCCAGGCTTCAGCTAAGCACTGGCCTCCTGGGTTTCATCACACCTGTGCTGGGATTTCAGTGAGCAGCCCCCCCACCCTATGACTCACTGCTGTCAACCTGAAGCTTTAGCACCCAAGGGGGACAGCTCCCTTGCTCCCCTTCCACCCGAACAAGAAGAGTCTGGCTTTCTCCTCCCTCTAGGAAYCCTGCCCCATGGCTCAGAGAATGCTCGTTTCCAGGGTGCCTACAGCTCCCTGCTGYGGGCCATAGCACGTGCTCCTCTACCCAAAGAACCAGACGCATTGTCTGTGACACATTTAATTGTATAAAACTCCACATTAAAACCAGAGATTCATGCACACAGGGTGCTGCCTACAGCACAAACTCCCAACCAAAACTGGGCTTCTGCAGGGCTCTGGCAAATGCCCACCCCCACCCCAAAAAGAGCAGTTCCAGCCCCTAGGCACCCTCTTAATTCCCCCAGTACAGCACCAGGCTGTGAGCAGGACTGCCCCAGCACCTCTTAGCGCCCCCACACAGTGGGACATGGATGGGCGGCTTCTCTGAGATCTATCACAGAGCACAAATGCTCTTCAGCAGAGGTGAGAGCAAGTACCCAGAGCTGACCTAGCAACAAAAAAGACAGGAGGACAAGTTCATCACATCACTGCTGGAGCTGGGGGTTTGTACGGAGCAGCCACTCAATAGTTTCCAGCAGATAYGCCATACTGTAGTGCCGAGCAATGTTCTGGAAGATGTTGATGTGCTCCATGAAGATCTGAGGGGGAAGATACCAGTGAGGGAGGGCTGCCCAACACACCTCATGCACAAGCCAGGGAGATGGGAGCTGAAGGGGACAGGAGTGAGAGGGCCAGGCCAGGAGAAGCTCTGCAAGCTGGTCAGGCAGGACTGGCTGGGTTGGGCACAAAGYAACGAATAAACAGCCAGAAAGCACAGAGAGATGAACTTGTGCCATGTGGGCCGAAAGGGACAAGTTATCCCTGGGTTTTTCACTGGCTATTACAGAGCAGCTGCTGGCAGGAGGCCGGACCTGGTGGCAGGATGCACACATACCTGGGAAGAAATGGTGAGGGCAAAATCTCCAGCACAACTGCAGTACACAGGCATATGTGTCTCCTTCACACCATGACACTTCTTGCACACCTAGAGGCAAAGGCGTTTTAGCTGGGATAGCAGACAAGGCTGAGCAGCTCAGTCCTTTGACAGGGCTCTCTGGGGACACACCACTGACAC
>NW_028186438.1:9583-11627 GCF_003343005.1 Rhea americana
GGGGACAGCAAGGTGGGCAGCTCTCTTCCTGCTGCAGGACTGGCCCAGCAGTGCTGCTCACAGCTCCCCCATGGCTAACTGTGGCTAACCGTACTCACCAGGCATGGCTCCYGTCTCTCCCAGTGCCTCCTGGGACACCTGGCTYGTGGCCCTCCTCTTGATGGGAGTGCTCCCAGGGGCATTGCGCCGCAGCTCCTCCTTCATGCTGTGGTACACAGCCACAATGTAGGCTGGAGAGACACATAAGAAAAGCTCCAGACACAGTCCACGATGGGAGAGTGACACAAGCACTACTGTGCTTGTCGACTCTCCTGGGGCACTAATGACTAATCAGGAACTAGCGACCTTCTTCCCCTCTCTGAGAGAGTTCACACTGGCGCTGAAACCACCCAAACAATGATATTTACAGATGCGGAGGTGGTTCCTTCTGTACCACATCCAGCACAGTGCAGTCTTTGACTGTAAGGGGTTCTTTGGATCAACATCAGAACCTTCTCAGTAGCACAGAGAGCTTCAAGAAGCTGTGGGGAACACTGTGGATATGGCTTGGGCAGCAGCAGGGTGGGTATAGCTCCAGTCACCAGAGGTAACATTCAAAGTAGGACCAGGTGAGCAGCAGAATGCACTCACCTGACACAATCATGAGGAAGTAGTTCTGACAGGAGGCAGCCTGGGGAAGAAACTGCACGATGTTCCAACTATTCTCTAGCAAGTCCTCCACATTTGCTTCTCCATCCTCCTCCTCCTCTTCTTCCTTGTTCTCCTCTTCTTCCTCACTGTCCTCATCCAAKACTTGACTCTTGCTAGTGTCCTTCTGGAACGGAGCACAAGCCATGCCCAGGCTTTCAGTTGGTGATGTCATAGCAATTCCCTATATCCAAACCAATAGCTCCCTGCTCAACTCAACCCACAGCACCCCTGTCTCTGGAGGACTGAGCACTTCCCATCTCTTACCTCCCCATAGTGGACACTAGAACGCACTCTTCCCTTGATACCTCCGTAATTTGCTGGATCCATCCAGAGCAGGAATTCCCAGCAGCGGGAGAAGGAAATAGTCAGAGAGTGAAAGATCTCCTTTGAGTGGATGCTGGAGGGAAGAGACTGCAGTCACACACAATGTTGGCATCTTTCCTAGCTAATAATCTTCTCCATGGGAGGCAATGAGGAGCAGGTGATGTTAGCAAGAGAGAGGTTCACTTCTCACATCCAACCATGCTTCAGTGAACGGACTCAGTACAAAAGGCTGCAGAGCAGTCATTAGCAGAACTAAGGGCTGCAGAGGAATCATACCCATGCTTCAACTGCCTCTTCTGTCAAGATGCCTGTCTTAGGAGCCTACACATCATAGCTGGGATGCTGAGAGCTGCCAGAGTATAAGAGACTGGGCAGAGCGCAACTGCTCACATTCTCCTAAAGGTCTCTTTAGATTGAATCGTACAGATATTTTTGGAATACTACCCCATACAGCACCGTTAAGAGACAGATCCCTACTCTGGGCATGATGGCGCAAGAACCAGGTGACCTTGTCCCCTTTCTTCCTAAGTTAACTTTGCAAGAAATGCAATGCTGAGGACCAAAAAAAGGCAAAAATCAGCATCCTCCTTCCACACCTTGARCCATGTCTTAGCTCAGCCTCCAGAAGATTATCTCCAGGCCTGGCTTGCTGAGCGTACCCTTTGGTAGCCAAGTGTGCCCCACCTGTTGATGATGTACTCCATGTAGCTGATGGCATCCTCAATTCGCCGTTTCTTGGTGCACAAGATGATCCGGTTGAAGTTGGCATAAACCACTGAAGAGCCAAGACGCTTGAACTCAGCCACTAACCTACAAGCAGAACACAGGAGCTGGAGTCAGGAGGCTGGAGGAACTGCTGCTATTTAGCTGCCATTAAACAGGGAACAGCAAACCACAGGACAACATACAATTCAGGAAGGATATGCTGCTCTAGCACAACCAGAAGTCAAATGCCTTGGTCTTGCCATCTAAGGGAGCTCCAACCACAGDATGGCAGGCACTCCAACAAAAGTTGGACCAGCTATGCATC
>NW_028186438.1:14070-18228 GCF_003343005.1 Rhea americana
GGACAGGGACCAAAGGGAACTCCTCGATGATGGGAATCCCACTTGCCAGTCGTTTCAGGTCCCAGTTAGACTGCACAGCAAGAAGTGTGGGGCCCCGGCGCTCATCCTACACAAAGGAGGAGAGGACATGCMCTGGTACATCCCTTCAGCCGGCACCTCTGCTCAGCAGGAAACCACCTGTGTGAATGAGTGCTCACATGCCCCATTCCTCTAGTGGTCGCTGGTCCTCCACACAGTAGAGACAGTGTACTCGGAGTCTCTTGAAGTACCTCCCACTGAATAACCAGCTCCACAATTGAGAGCTGGGGTTTGGGGGTATGATCTAGCCTCACTGCTTGCATTGAGCTATGTAAGCTCACCCCAGGCAAGCCAGAGCCCTCAGGCAACATCCATTTTTACCCTTGAGCACTAGCTGCATGCAGAGAGCTATGCTTAGAGGCTGTTTGAACTGCTGGACCAATGCCTTCCATGCAAGGTTTTCCTCCTCCCATGTACCTGCRCTGACAAGGTCTCAGTGGGGACCTTCCTCATGCCCTCAGCTCATACCTTGTAGCCCTGCAGGAGCCGCTGAATGGCTCTGTAGACTGTCTTGAGGTCGGTCTCAGCACGCACTTCAAAGGTGTGCTTGTCTGGARGCAGTAGTTCTTCGCCCACTTTTTCCAGCACAGCACTGCGCTCTGATGAGTACATGTTGGTGAGGTTTGGCATCTGGTTGCTGCGTACCTGTACCAAATGCAAACCTGATCAGAGGGAACAGGCTTCAAAAGAGACAGGCTCCAGGCTGCAAATTTCAAGGAAGTTCTTCCCTCTACACATCACAACACTTCACATGACAGTTGAGGAACAGACCTGCTTGGTACACTTCAAAATACGAGAATCCCCGCTGCACAGCAATAGAGATCTGTGTCTGTGCAAAGAAACCGCTCAGCTCCAAACTGCTGCCTGATCCCCTTGCGTTCCCTCCCAAGCCTTTAAGCCCTACTCTTACCGTGTCCAGCACAAACACTGCAGCTTTGCGCTGAGAGGGGATGAAAAGGCCAAAGAGGGCTTTGCTGCCCTGGGAGCTGTGGTAGAGGTAGATGTGGCGAATACTCCCTAGAGACACAGAGCAAACATGCAGCATCAATAGTATCTYCAAGCTATTTGGTCCTGGGTACACTGACAAGCCTTCTCCTAGGGTGCCTTACCTGGCTCCAGGTAAGTAAACTGAGCCAGCGAGCGCATTTCCAGGTGTTCAATGTCAAAAGTGTCAGCCTCTCGCCCTGTGAGGKGTCTGACAAGCTGCCTGCTGACCATGCACACGCAACCCAGCTGGATCAGGGCTCGGAATAGTAACGGCACCTGTAGTGACAGGGACACTGAGATAATCCTCAAACCACCAAGTTTTGAGCTGCTTAACAAATCAAAATCTTCATTAAAAGCAGACATCCCAGCTGCCCATCTTCATTTCAGACTTACAGCATTAGAAGCACTAGTACATATAATCTTGGTCCCACTGCTTTCGTATGTCTACTACTGAATACAGTTTAGTTCTTCTTTGCTCTTTCTGAACTTTAAAAAGTGGTATCCTATCCTTCTTTCTGGAATACAGAGGTTTTGTAACTGCACCCTGGCCTATGAACATGCCACCTGCTGGGGTTTTCCCCATCTTTACTCTAAAGAACTCCCGTACCTTTGCAGTTCAACTGCTAGCAAGATGGTTCTGGTTTGGTTTAGAGGAAACTCACTCTTCTTGTTCAAGTGTTGTCTTTTCCCAGAGTCTCCTAATTTCAAATAAATCTAAACCTCTTTCCCCTAAGGGGTTGTAAACCAAACAAGTATCTTTGTGCATATAAAACTGGGCATATTTCTCAGAAAGCTACTCGAGAGGGTCTTTCATTTTAGCTAACTTTTTACTAACTTGTTTCATTTTGAGCTCCTGTGCCTCTGCCTGTGCCATTGGTACACAGACCRGTCAGCTACCACTCAGCACTCCTTAAAGGATGAGGAAGGAAAACGAGCACCTGGAAGGGTTACCTGAGTCTCATACACTCCCTCARYGTCTGGAGCAGACAGGTCTGCATTGATTTCATTGATGTGCTCTTGGTACATGTCTTCAGGGACTGAGTATTCGTAGAGATTGTAAACCAAGTTTGAGCGGGGCAAGATCCGGTTCACCTGCCAGGAAAACAGACACACTCAGCAGGGCACTTTKCTTCAGGCCGTGCTCCTCCCAACAGCAGGGGAATCTTAAAGGGCAGCAAGGAGCTGTAGTTTGAGCCAGCCTTATGTTTCCAGAAACATGCTGACTCAGGAAGCAATCCAGCTGCCAGTGCTGGTCATTCCCAAGGCAGTTAGTGGGATTTATGCTTTGTCCATATTGCAGTAACTGTCAACCTGCTTTCTGGTCAGGCTGAGATTAGCAGCAGGCAAAAGGGACTGCATTAAGGTGCATTAGCAGGGCTGGACAGGGAGGTCTTGTGAGGCAAACTGTCCCTAATATCTGTCCGCAGTGGCTACAGCAACTTATATAAATTCAACCAGCTGTTTTCCCTTGTAGAAGCAGCAGGGTCAAAAACATGACACCCACCTTCCTGTAGACAGCTCCCTCCTCGGGTTTTGCAACACGCTGATTGACATAGAACACTCTTGGGATGCTCAGCTTGATACAGTGCAGGTCGCTTCCGATCACTGCCCACAGCCTGAACAAGCCAGGCTGGCTGCTCTCAGCAATCTGCAGGACAGRGTGATTTAAGTTAGCTTTGCTGGAGAGATGCAACCCATTCTTAGCTCTTACATACAGGCCATGGAGCACTTCTGGGATCTTCAAAGGCTCTACCACCTATGTCTTTGTTCTCTAAACAAGGAGCAATTGGTGACCACAAAGACAGCAGTGGACCCAAAGATTCATTGCTCTCAGCTCTGGCATCTCCACATCCTGCTATTGTGCTACAGGTACGGTGAAAAAAATTGTCCTGTCAGAGGAAAGAGTGTGAACGAARACAGCTCTGACTGATTTGCAGGCAGCACGTTGCATTGTGCTTCYGAAGGGAAGAGTACACCTGGTAAAGGTTCAAACACATCTCTTGGCTAATGCTTGCCCAAAGCTAACAAATTCATGCCATTGTCTGACTTTAGCCAAAGCATTTGGACATGCTGGATTAGGTGTCCCATCTCCAGCTCATGGTTGYACACAGAGTCAAAGGCTGCACGTGATCTTAAACTAAACAAGACTTTTCTGGAAGATGAGAAGTGTCACAACAAGAGGCTGGGTCTCAGATAGCAGAGGCAACCAAGCRTAATAAGAATTTAAGAAAATGCTTGGATTGTACCACCAACTTCATGCTTGCATTGACTAAATCTAGGATTCAAAGYACAGTTGCCCAGGTCCTCAGCTGAGCTTGCCCCACATAGGGTCTACATAGAAGTCCCAGATTTGCAATCAAGCACGATCATTTGAGGACCTCATTTCCTTATAAAGCCCCTCTGAGCCTGAGGTTATGCAGTCCCACATGATCTTCAAGGAGGTAAAACTAAAGTAGGATTGAGGTTAACTGCCCCTGAAGTTCAAGGTTTCACTATAGGTATTGCAAAAATGAGGCACAGGGCACTGAACTGGCCTCTGTGAGGGGTTAAGAGTGGGCCTGCCTTGCTGCCTGGTACCTGCACAATCTGCCAGGGCAAGTCCAGGATGCTGCGTGCCGTCCTGCGCAGGTAGCTGCTCAGTCCTTTGGAGAGGGTATCACGGATTAYGCCTCCGCCTGTCATCACTCCACCATCCTCCAGGCGCCGCTTTTTCCGACGCTCCTGGCGCTGCCGAGCCTGCAGCTCCCATTTCTTCTTGTGGTAGCGCAGCCAGACCAGTTGTTCTTCCTAATCAGAGAGAGAGGACATGAACAGGAACCATAGAAATTAGCACACATCTCCTACACACGAGAATCAAGCACCACAGAGCCAAGCCCTTCCACCTTCAGACCCTGATCATGTTACTGGCATAGCTGTGAAGCTGCCATTGGCCTGACTTTCTCTGCTAGTGGGACTCTCCCGGTAACATTTCCCTTTGTAGTTCTCAGTCATAGAAGCGCAGAGGGTTTCAATAAACATGCAGCTTGCTACACCCTGTTCCCTAGCTAGCTAGGCAGATGATCATACTCCTAGGATGTTTCCTGGATTCCTCCT
>NW_028186438.1:19838-21268 GCF_003343005.1 Rhea americana
GTGCCAGATGCAAAATACAAAGGGGAAGTGCTCCCAATAAACTCCCAAGCAGAGCAGTCGCTCCGGCTTTTCATCTCTCCTGCTCCCCGGTTTGAGGCTCTGTTTTCTGGCATTGTCTCTGCTCTTGMTGGTTATTTTAAAGCTAATCTCTTCTGGCCTCCTCAGAAAAGATTCTGCAGGCAAATGGCTCTGCCATCCTCTGTCTCAGTGAGTGGCTCTAGAGAAAAGTCCTTGGTGGAAGAGGGCCACCAGGCTACCTCTGTAAAAGAGGTGACTGGAGGACAACGCTTATCCACAATTAAGCAGTAACAGCTGAAAAAAGTGCTGTAACAACAGGTCTGGTGCTAAAAGACCCTAAAGGGCAGCCCTAGAGAATCAAAGAGGCAGAAATTATAGGCAAACAGCCATCAGAGGCACAATGGACCAACCATTCTCGACAAAGTCCATCCTCCCTACAGTGTTAGGGTAGCTTTGACATTTCCTCTCTGGCCCCAACCTGGGAAGACAAACATGCAGGGGATGCATATCCTGCAAACCCTACACTCACCTTGCTSTACAGTACATCCAACCAGTAATCAGCCACCTTGGCTACAGAGGCAGAGACCTCCTCCAGTGTGGTGCCTTTCAGAAAGGCCTCAAATACAGAAGACTGGAATATCTTCACCAACTGCAGCTCTCCCCGTCGCTTCACCTCAAACCCTTTCAGTTCAGCCAAGGATCCATCTTCATTGAATACTGCATACCTAGGATATAGAGTTCGTGCAAAACCTTGTCTGTGCCAAGGAACACATCTCCCAGGATGCTGCTTACTACCCTCCTGCCAAAGTACTTCTAGTATTGCCAAACCAGGCAGCCACCAGGTAAGCTAATCCAAGCTGTGGGGTTCTGTACTAGCAGGATCTAGGCATATTTACACAGCTAGAGACAATAACATCATGAACTACTTCAACTCCAGCTGCAAAAGCACATCAGCCTCTGCCCCCAACTTGCCAATACTAACTGGTAAAATATTCTTAAATGCACACAAATAAAGGGCAAGAAGTGAGAGTCAGGGTTACAGGAGTAGAGAAATGGAGTGAAATACCAGGAAAAGCCTTATACAGGAGAATGAAGCTTTGTTTGGAAAATAGGAGGGGATGCTGGCAAAATGGACTCAGAGGAAACTGGACATTGCTAGTGAAACAACTATGACAACACACCGTTCTCTTTTTTTTCCTGTCATGTTTCTTGGATTTCACATGCCTGCCAATTATTTGCATGGCTCAATATAACCATCACAGGAAGCTTCAGTGGAATAGAGGTGAGACTCAAGCGTACATTGCTTTGTCACCCCTCCTCCAGGCAGTCTTTTCTTCCTCAGCTGGCAGTGGTACCTGCCAGCCAGCTCCACACTACTGCTCTTTCCACTTTGAGAGTGAGCAAGAAATAAG
>NW_028186438.1:23077-24410 GCF_003343005.1 Rhea americana
GGGAAGCTGTTGGGAAGGACACACCAAATCCCATCTGTATCCAGTTCTAGAGGTCTCCTAAGAACGGAATAAAAAAAATCACCATCAGGAAGAGATTGGAAAATATGCCAAAGAACTGTTCTCTGTCCACAAGTCAGGCAGAGGCAGTGTCCTTTCTGCAAAGGAAGTCCTAGTAATTCAACGCCAGTTGCATTAATAAGCCATGGCAATGTCAGAAATCTGAATCTCCAGAACACCAGTGCTTCCAGCGATTAATCCCACATCTGTCCCACTGCCCCTCTTCTCTGCCGGTCAAATTCTGCCCTTACCCATCTGCTCACACTACATACAGGAGAACCTTTCTTCCTCAGCTCAGCACATACTCACCCAATCTGCTCAATCAGCTCCCTAGCCTGTGTGATSATATTTGCTCCAGTGAAGCACACAATCCCAGCCATTTCCATRGAGTACCAGCGAGCTCTGTGAATGGAGGAGGGACAGTCAAAAGGATGCAGTGCTACCTCTTAAGTACAGCTGCGGGGAAGGGCATCAGGCYGTACAGAAAATAAAGTCTCAGGGCAAAAAAGAYGATCACAACARCCCTTAGGAGATCATTTTCCTTTCCTTCCTTGTGATACTTCAGGAAACCGCACACCCTGAAGAATCACCTACAGACAAACCCTGCCATTCATTGCCAATGCTACAGGGCCTTGTTTAGCAAAAGTCCCTTCTAAGGGGACTAATAAATAAGAAGTCATTAATAGGAACAAAAAAAAAGTGTTACAGGGATCACYTATCATCCCCCTTGTCCTTTGGAAGCAGGTTAAGRAGGTGASAGCCTCACTAGAACAGCTCTGGTTTACAACRCTCCTTGCTGGAGGACTCCAGCAATGACCACAGGTGAGACTCACCCTTTACGCATGACRTAGCCATAGAAAGAATTGAGGATACACTTGTGTGCCAGCTGCAGGGAGTCATAGAGGATTTCCATATTCTTGCAGCGCTTCACTTCAGAGGCATCGCCTGTCTCCACAGCCGCAGACAGCTTTTTCTTCCAYACCTGATGGCAAGAGGCAGAGTCAGGACAACCCTGTAGGTTCCACATTCCACTACAGGCAGTATCAATAGCCAGATATTCCCCCCATCTCAATCCTAATATGACATTGTGATCCTAGAACAGTATCAGTTAAGATAATTCCTCTTTCTTTTTGCTCCTTCTTCTGCATTTGAGGAGGAAGCGTTGGGCATAGGTATCATGCTATATTAGGGAAGAGTCTTCCAGCATCAACTGTAACTCACAGCCAAAGTTAGAATTACCTAATCCCAGCAGAACTGCCATCCTACATCAATTCTG
>NW_028186438.1:25875-27357 GCF_003343005.1 Rhea americana
CCCAGACCTGAGAGAGAAGTAATTAATGATGTGTTTATAGTCTAGGCAGCAAAAACCTGCTCCACATAACGCCATTTATTTTTACCTGCCAGTCGCTTCTTCTCATACTTGGCCTGCTCTTCACGGGAAAGCTCGTGGAACGCCCGGGGTGCTCCATCTGGATACAGAGGAGGAAACTTCTCAGACTCCAGTTGTTGCTGGATGCGGTGATACTCGCTGCGGCTTGCAGGCACTGCAAAGGAATAGCAACTAGGAGCTTTCCAGGGGAGGAACAGGAAGTGGTCTCTGTGGCTTCAGCTCCCACCGCAAGGTCTACCCGTGCTGCCATGCAACAGGGAACTTGACAAAGCAGACAGCAGAATTACACTTACTGAATTCTCCTCTCCACTGCCAAGTCATCCGGCGCTGACAGTTAGCACCTGGCTTGTTGAAGTCACAGGCAGCACACGTGGCCTCATCCACCATTGCTGAGGGCTGGACACAGGTCAGACACACCCATGTTAGAGAAAACAGAACCGTCTCCAGTGATATATGCCAGAATGAACAGATGTTGGGTAGTAGAAGAACACAAATGTGAACATCACAGAGATGATGTCCAGTAAGTTCTCCTTTCTAGAAGCTTTTTAGAACAGCAAAAACAATGACTATTCTTTGGAAGAAGCCAGCTAAAGCTATTGCTCTATCTTGGACAGACCTTTTGGCTCTGTACACCTGGCAACTGTAACAGCCTGACTGGATTTCAAACCTAGCCTTATTTTATCTCCCTGCCCAGGGCAGAAAGTTTATCGTTTGCCATTAAGGGGGATCAAATCGGAGGGACTACCTAGACCATCTGCAAGACAAAACAGAAGACGCCTTCCTGACTGGACTGAGGTTACCCACCTGCAATCTGTTGGTCAGAATAATGTTGGGGTACATGGCCCCTACATCTAAATGRTAGATAAGGGGGCATTCAATTCGGTTAGGAACATCCTTCAAGGAATTCAGCTTGACTTTGATTTCATTGCAAACCTGCAGGGAGATGTAAAAAAGCAAAATTCAAACAAGAAGGAATTAATGATGCAGTCACATAGGCACTATATTTGGTCCTTTGCTTCCGACATGCACAGAGACACCTGCCACTGATTCTGGGGAACAGAGGAAGAGTATGAAGAACTAAAGGAATAGGATTAAGAAGAGTGGCAGCGGCGAGTCTTCTTTAGCCACCATTTAAGGTTTTCTTTTGGACCTCCAAGATAGATTTCATCTACACTGCAAATGTCTACAGATAAGTTTTTCCTGTCTCTCTCCATGGAGTATAAAATGAGTCTAAACAGGCATCTTTTAACATGTGGTGTCTCACCAGACATATTCAGGATGAGAAAAATCAGCCTTGCCTCCAGCCTATGCCAGTTCTTTATTAATATGGGAAATAAGGCACAGATGTACATGGGGCAGAACTCAAAGCTGAAGAAAGTTGTTATACAACACCAATATGTGTGC
>NW_028186438.1:29056-30232 GCF_003343005.1 Rhea americana
CTGGCCTTATCACCGTATCATTGAACTTAAATGTTTGATTTGGTGCCCAACGTGACATGTTTATTCAGGCAGTACTGAAGCCCAAGGCAAGAAGGAGCACAGTAAGGAAACAAAACCAACTCCTTCACTTAGGCTACCCATAACTGGTCTATGGAAAAACAGCTATGACTGCTGTACTGCAGAAAGAAAGTGCATTTGAAGACTACTTTCCCTCCTTTCCTTGTGAAAAACTATCCAAACAGTAGAAATTTGTTCTATTGCCAACGTGTCACTGTTGCATGAAGGATGCAGCTCTTTGCCCAGAAAAGAAATTGTTTTTGGCATGCACTCACCTCATCAGGCTCCATGGGAATGATGGTGCACAATGCAAAAATGAAAGGGTGCACATACTTCATATACAAGTAATAGGTAGCAACTGCATCAGACACTGAATAGGTGGCCAGAGTCTGTTGAGGAGAAAGACAAATCAATCCCAGTCACATTTAATACAGCAGTTAACACGTACAACGGGAAACAATGAAAAGTTAAAATCAGCAGGAAGATGGAAAAGGTATATCTCTGCATACAAACATCCCAGCATGTAAAGAGTTATCAGCTGGCTTAAGACGACATTCTGCTTTAACCCTAACTACATAAGCCAGCTCTGAATTAGCAGAAATGGGGAAGATGAGCTCACTGCCAGATATCTGCACAGATGCCACTCCGGAGTGGTCAGGAGGCCACTCYTGGCCTACAGAGATCTCCAGGGCTTCAGCAGAAACCTCATTACTAGTGTCCGTGAGACACCTTAAAGCACTGCTTCGTTGCAATGCCCCGAGTACTACCATTTTGCAGAAGTGTAAATAACACAAATATACAGTGCAATGCCAATGCCAGAAACACATCAARGAAATTCTATTCTTCCCTAAGCTTAARTTCTTTCAGGTGTCTGAAATTCAGCAAGATACACTGACAACTTCTCAAAGACACTGCATTAACTTACAAGTATTTCATAAAGCTCTAACTCAAAGGTTCACTAATACTGCAGATGCCCAGAGATACAGCACAGGGTGGGAATACCTGAGGCTCCTCYGTAGCCATCCGGCACATCTCTTCAGGGTCCAGCTCCACTGGATCATAACCCAGTTTTGCTTTTGCTGCTGCTTTCAGGTTGTGACTTCCCACCGGCAGGTAACT
>NW_028186438.1:32009-32876 GCF_003343005.1 Rhea americana
TGATGCAGTCCTTCCCCTCTGCTCTTGACCTAGCTAGAACCCGATCTGCCTCATCATCACACCATGAAATGAAAGCATCACCAGCACTGCGACTGTCCGCTGTGCTCCCCAAACATAGTCTACTGGCTGATAAGCTCTCTTTGGCCTACAAGAGACCAAGGCAGATAAAAAGCAGCCTTATTTCCCAAGGAGAACCTACTTACCTCATCTGGTTCATTAGACACAGAATGGACCCTCATACTCCGGCTTGGGGGTAAATTCAAAGTCTTCAATATCCTCGGAGACAATCTCCCTGTTTGTGATCAGATAGCCCTAGAGAGTTGACAAAGGAAGAGTTACTGAGGACTCAGATCCCTGCTACACCAGGGACACGTTCCCGAACAACCGGAACACACTGCCTAAAGGATGAAATAGTCTTCCATCGATGCGATAATCCTTGCACAGCTTGATACGTAGAGCTTTTGTCAAGTGGGAAGGACTACTTGGAGGTCACCTTCTGAACAATTGCTTACAATCAACTAAGCATGCCAAAAGGGAGACAGCTTGAGGATTATACTCTCTGAATTACTACTGAATTACTACCCCTCAAAGGGGCACCAGTAGCCTTAGCTGGGTTCTCCAACATACAAAACGAGGAAGTTCTTATGCATCATTCAGACTTCAATTTTATTTCCACAGCCATTACACACAGACCGAGCAACTAGCAACAAAGCAAGCCAGGAATGAGATGGTCAAAGGTGACATGCTCGTTAGCTGTCTAGTATTTTGCTCTGAAGCACGAAGAAAAGAACTGTTGTTCCATTACCTGCCCATCAATCATGTAGGAGATCATCATGATCTGGTCTGTCTCTGCATCAGGAAACTTCA
>NW_028186438.1:35019-36073 GCF_003343005.1 Rhea americana
AGCAGGCAGAGGAATACTGACCAGATCCAAATCTTCTTTGGGGACAGTTTCCAGCYTTGAAATTTTCCCTTGAAACTTCTTGGAGAGGAAGGATGACACTTCTCGTTCACAGCCCTGCAAAGAAACTGGAGAATGAGCAACAAAGCCAGACACATTGCCAGAGGAGAAGACAGGCTTGCAAGAGGTTCTGGCAGTAGCGTCCTCAATTGTGAGGGGAGGACACGAGGCTGTCCTGAAATCCTGGCCATCTGGAAATCCGTTCCTTCACACTGGGGCTGTCTTTGATTATCAGTTCACAGTACTGTCAGAACAAACCCACTTTTGCAGCACGAGGAGGATCAAGATGAGACGAGAGTGCTAATTTACCCCTGTTTGGGCTTAGARGAAGTGAAATAGGCTCCAGAGATCAATTTTAGGATGAAAAAAGAACAGGAAAAATATGACAGGTTCTTGAAGGAATAATTCATCACATAACCAACCAACTCCCTCTAGAAACCTTAGTGGAGCCACCACACTGACACAGCTGCTTCCCATCTCAGSTCTTCTCTAACAGCTCTGACAAAACCACCAACAGAAGCACTGTAGCTGTATTTTTCTCCTACCAACCCAAGAACATGTTCAGTCACAAGGCCTCTCAGCTTACTGGGGGACCCTTCAAGTCAAAGTTGCCCTTGTCTCTGGGACCTCGGCCACTAGTTTACTCAAGACCCCACTTGCCAGTGCGCAGCTTCCAAGTCCATACTCGCCTTCTGGGTAGCAATGTAGAAATACGGCTTATAGGGCAGGGCCACCTAGGAGAAATCAAAACCGGTGAACATTGCGCGACCCTGCAGCCAAGGTGAGAAACCAACCCAACGGTTCCCAACGGAAGCAACGGGCACCGCGCTGCCCTTGCTGCGYRTTGCTGGCATTTGTGYGCCACATACACATCCCTGCATCTCTGCAGCACCCACATTGGCCCCCAAGGGTCCCRSGKGGRCCCAGCGTAGGGCAGACAGCGCTGCTGCCTTGTGGGTGATGCCTGGGGCCCAGAACAGCCAAACCGGTGGGGGCA
>NW_028186438.1:37880-40020 GCF_003343005.1 Rhea americana
TGGCCGTTGCTAAGGCTTTTGTAAATAAACTAGGAGGAGCACACTGTTTTTAATTTACTTGTTTGTATTCAGTTGAACTTCTTTGTTTACAAAAGAGGGGGAAAAAAAGGAAGGATTAATTCTCAGCAAAGTCCTTAGCCTTTACCCAAAAAAGGAGGATGGGCACCACTATGGTGAATTACACTGTTCCTGCAAGTCCTTTTATTGAGCTGGCAATCAGGCCTTTGCCCTGGGAAACAGCTGACAAAAGGTCTTGGAGGCCTTTCCAAAGGCAAGGGATGTTAAGGGCAACAGGAAGGGCTTCTTCAAATACATCAGCAGCCAGAGGAGGACTGGGGAAAATGTGGSCCCACTACTGAATGGGGCGGGGACCCTCATGACAAGGGATACAGAGAAGGCAGAATTATTGAATGCCGCCGTTGCTTCAGTCTTCACTGCTAAGGGCAGCCCTCAAGAATCCTGCAGCCTGGACGTGAGGGAGAAAGTCTGGAGAAGGGAAGACTTTGCTTTGGTTGAGGAGGATAGGATTAGAGACCTTCTGGGCAGGCTAGACATCCACAAATCCATGGGCCCTGATGGGATGCACCCACGAGTACTGAGGGAGCTGGCAGATGTTGTTGCCATCATCTTTGAAGGGTTCTGGAGAACTGGAGAGGTGCCTGAGGACTGGAAGAAAGCCAGTGTCACTCCAGTCCTCAAGAAGGGCAAGAAGGAGGACCCAGGCAACTACAGGCCTGTCAGCCTCACCTCCATCCCTGGAAAAGTAATGGAGCAGCTCATTCTGGATGTCATCTCCAGGCACATGGAGGAAAAGAAGGTGATCAGGAGTAGTCAACATGGATTCACCAAGGGGAAATCCTGCTTCACCAGTCTGATAGCCTTCTATGATTGACTGAGTAGATGAGGGGAGACCAGTGGACATTGAGTACCTTGACTTCAGCAAGGCTTTTGACACTGTCTCCCATAACATCCTCCTAGATAAGCTCAGAAAGAGTGGGTTAGATGAGCAGACTGTGAGGTGGATTGAGAACTGGCTGAAAGGCAGAGCTCAGAGGGTTGTCATCAGTGGCGTGGAGTCTAGCTGGAGGCCTGTGGCTAGTGGTGTCCCCCAGGGCTCGGTACTGGGTCCCATCCTGTTCAGCTTCTTCATCAGTGACCTGGACAAAGGCACAGAGTGCCTCCTCAGCAAGTTTGCTGATGCTACCAAGCTGGGAGGAGTGGCTGACACACCTGAGGGCTGTGCTGCCATTCAGAGAGACCTGGACAGGCTGGAGAGCTGGGCAGAGAGGAACCTCCTGAGGTTCAACCAGGGCAAGTGCAGAGTCCTGCACTTAGGCAAAAATAGCCCTAGGCACCAGTACAAGCTGGGGGCTGACCTTCTGGAGAGCAGCTCTGCAGAGAGGGACGTGGGAGTGCTGGTGGATGACAAGTTGACCATGAGCCAGCAATGCCCATGTGGCCAGGAAAGCCAATGGTATCCTTGGGTGCAGTGGGAAGAGTGTTGCCAGCAGGTGGAGGGAGGTGATCCTGCCCCTCTACTCAGCCCTGGGGAGGCCTCATCTCGAGTGCTGTGTCCAGCTCTGGGCTCCCCCAGGACAAGAGAGACATGGAGCTACTGGACAGAGTCCAGCGTAGGGCTACGAGGATGATCAGAGGGCTGGAGCACCTGCCTTACGAGGAACAGCTGTGAGAGCTGGGCCTTTTTAGCCTGGAGAAGAGAAGGCTGAGGGGGGATTTTATCAATGTGTATAAGTCCCTGAAGGGAGGCTGTCAAGGGGACAGGGACAAACTCTTTTCAGTAGTGCCATGTGACAGGACAAGATGGGCAAAAATTGAAGCACAGGAAGTTCCACCTGACCATGAGGGGGAATTTCTTCCCTGTGAGAGTGACGGAGCACTTGAACAGGTTGCCCAGAGAGCTTGTGGTGTCTCCTTCTCTGGAGATCTTCAAGGCCCTCCTGGATGSAGCCCTGTCTAACGTGCTCTAGGTGAGCCTGCTTGAGCAGGAAGGTTGGACTAGATGATCTCCAGAGCTCCCTTCCAACCTTACTGATTCTATGATCCTATGAAAAGGAGGTGGTCAAAAGACCTGTTGCAAAACTGTATGTGGTGTTCCCTGTGCTTCTTCCTTTACTATGGA
>NW_028186438.1:45943-70426 GCF_003343005.1 Rhea americana
ATTTCATTAATTGGGTAAGGTTTCCTGTAAAGTATTTCAAAAGGGCTTACTCCCTCTTTTATTCTTGGGGTTATTCTTATTCTCATCAAGGCCATTGGTAATACATCTACCCATTTAAGATGGGTTTCCTGACACAGTTTTGAAATATGTCTTAAGGGTTTGGTTCATTCTACCTTGCTGCTAGACTGGGGTCTCCATGGAGTGTGTAATTCCCATTTCATCTGTAAAAATTTGGATGTTCCTTAAACCACCTCTCAGATAATGGACCTCGTTTTATTTCAGGATATACCTTCAGGAATCCCAAATCGAGGAATTATCTCTTTTAGTAAAATTTTAATTCTTTCACATGATTGGTGGAGCATGGGAAGGCTTCTGGCCARCCAGAAAATGTATCTACCAAAGCAAGTAAATATCTAAACTGACCACATTTAGGGAATTCAGAGAAATCTATCTGCCAGTGTTGCCCTGGGGTTAATCCTCATCTTAGTTCTCCCGTAGGTGGTTTCTTCTGAATTTTGGGGTTATTTGCACAACAGATGGGGCATCTTTTTACAATAAGGTCAGCATTTGATAGCATCTTTGATCCTACAGCATATCTTTTTACGCTGCTTATCACAGCATCTGCTCCCATGTGAGTTTCTTCATGCAGTCTCTTGAGGAGCGCTTCCATCATTTTGGCTGTAGTTAAAACTTGTCCGTTYGGGGTGACCCACCACCCTTCAGCATTTTTTGTACATTTTAGCCTTTCTGCCAATTGVTTTTCTTTGTCTGAATATTCAGGAGGTCTCATTTGTATTTTTCTACTGGGTAATAAAGCCCCGATCACCTGTCCTGCTAGTGCTGCCTTTTTGGCTGCCATATCTGCTCTCCTGTTTCCTTGTGCCACTTCACTATTTCCCTTTTGGTGGGCTTTGCAATGCATTATAGCTACTTCTTTGGTTCCATTTTGCTTGTAACAATCTTAATATGTCTTGTCCATACTTTATATTACTTCCTTGAGAATTTAAGAGCTCTCGTTCTTTCCAAATCGCTCCATGAACGTGAACTACCCCAAAGGTGTACTTTGAGTCAGTATATATATTTCCTCTTTGGCCCTTTCCGATTTCAAGGGCTCGTATAAGGGCAATGATTTCAGTCTTCTGTGCTGAGGTGTTTTGTGGCAATGGTTTAGCTTCTACTTCTTTTCATTGAGTCACTACTACATATCCAGCCTTTCTCTCTCCATCTGTATATAGTTCCACATCTGGGTTCTGCAAAGGTTCATCCTTCAAATTGGGCCGGCTGGAATATACTTGCTCTATAGTGGCCAAACAGTCATGTGGTAACTCTTTTTGCTCTTCACCAGGTAGCAGMGTAGCAGGGTTTAAGGCCGATACCACCTTTAAGGCAATATCTCCTTGTTGCAATAACACAGCATGATATTTTACCAGTCTGCTCGGGGAAATCCAATGATGCCCCTTTTGATTTAAARTTGCTGATACTGCATGTGGTACAAAAACTGTTAAGGGCTGTCCCAGAGTCAATTTGCGTGCTTCTTGTATTAATAAGACAGTGGCTGCTATAGCCCAGAGACAGACCGGCCATCCTTCACTTACTTTGTCTAATTGTTTGGAAGAATATGCCACTGGTCTTTTCCAGCTCCCAAGCACTGGAGTCGTTACTCCCAAGGCCACCTGCTGCTGCTCATGCACATACGATTGAAAGGGTTTAGCCATATCTGGGAGTCCCAGTGCTGGAGCTTCCATCAATTTCTTTTTTATTTCATCGAAACTAGCACGGCATTCCGGGGTCCACTCTAACCATTCTCCTGGACCCTTTAGGGCTGCATATAAAAGTTTAGTTATCAGCCCAAAATTAGAGATCCATATACGGCAAAATCCTGCCATTCCCAAGAATCCCCTCAGCTGTCTTCTTGTGCGGGGCCCTGCAATTCRGCATATAGCCTCTTTTCTTTCCGATCCTAGTGCTTGTTGTCCTTTTGATATTTTAAAACCAAGATACTGGACTTCCTTCTTCGCAATCTGAGCCTTTTTCTTTGAAACACGATACCCGGCAAGTCCCCAAAAATTTAACAGACTCACTGTCGCCTCTAGGCATATTTGCTCTGAATCCGCTCCAATCAAAACGTCACCCACATACTGTAAAAGAGTGACATTTTTGTTACCTTCCTGTGATTGGGCTAGTTCTTTGGCCAAGATCTCACCAAACAGGGTAGGACTGTTCTTGAATCCTTGAGGAAGAACCGTCCAGCATAACTGCTCCTTCCTCCTCATAGTGGGAGTTTCCCATTCAAAGGCGAAAACTGTCTGGCTTTGTTCTTCTAHAGGAATACAGAAAAAAGCATCTTTTAAATCTAGCACTGTAAAACAATTGTTAGTCTCAGGCACCGAGGCTAAAAGAGTATATGGGTTTGGCACGGTTGGATGGATATCTCTTGTTATTTGGTTCACTGCCCTTAGGTTCTGGACCAGTCGATGTTCTTGGGAGTGTGGTTTCCTTACCGGCAGGATTGGTGTATTGAATTCAGACTGACACTCTCTAAGCAGGCCGTATTGCAAGAAGGCATTAATTAGGGGTTCCAATCCTCTACGTGCTTCTAGCTTGATAGGGTACTGRTGCACCCTAACTGGCTTCGCTCCTGGTTGTAGCTCTATTTTGACCGGAGTCACATTTTTTTGCTTTATCTGGCTTTGTTGAGGCCCAGACCAAGGGAATCACCGCATCCAATACACTTGAAGGGATACTTGCACTGTTATCATCTGGAGCTGATCCCATCAAAAGGCAGATTTGTGCTCTCCATTCCGATTCTGGAGGGATGTGGAGCTGCATGGAAGTCTCACAAAAGGTCACCTGCGCATTCAATTTGCATGGTAAACCCTGTCCTAATAAAGGGAGGGGAYACTCTGGCATAGAGAGAAACTCRTGAGTCAATTTAGTACCTCCAMTCGTACACTYCATTGGTTGCAAAAATGGCCTCAAAGTTTTCCTTCTCATAGCCCCAGCAATAGTGGTAGTAGTCTTACTTAAGGGTCCTTTACAACTAGTTATCACTGAAYGASTGGCTSYACTRYCTAATAAAAAATCTATAGTTTCATTCCCCAGCTTTACTGGAACCAGGGGATCAGCTGAGGAAATTCTAATTTTCTCCCCCGGTCCCCTTCATCCCATATTTGACTCCTCTAACATAATTAGGTCGGTGTTTGCTGGGCTCTGTAGCTTTGATATCCTTCTTCGATTTGGACATTCRTTTTTCCAGTRCCCTTCCTGGCTACAAATTGCACCTTGGTTTGGACCCAAAGGGGGTCTAGGGAGGCCTCCTCCTGGCCTCCCTCCCCTTCCACCTCTTCCTCCTCTGTTACCTCTCCYRCTTCCMCTGCCCCTRCCTTGGAATTCACCCCCCTGAACGGCTGCCAGGAGAGAAGCCTGCAGTTTCATTCCRTTTTGTGTTTCTCTTTTTCTCTTTTCATCTCGATTATTCTATACCTTATACGCTATTTCTATCAGCTGTGGAATAGACATTCCCCCAGCTCCATCTACCTTCTGTAGCTTCTTTCTAATATCCTGAGCTGGCTGGCCAGTGAAGAGCACATTAAACAGTCTCTGATTCGTTTCCTCATTTGGATCCAGGTCTGTCCATTTTCTGGCTGTTTTGCATAATCTTTCATAAAAGGCMGAGGGATTTTCTTCAGGCCCTTGCTTTACTTCATACAATTTTGATACAGTCTTTGGTTTCGGAACCCCGTACCGAACCCCATATAAAATTAGCTGTTGATACTGCCTCAATAACTCCCTACCYCCGCTCCTATTTGGATCCCACTCTGGATCCTTTCTGGTGGGTAAATAGACCTCAGGATCCCCCCTTTCTGTCCCTTCTCTCACCCTCTTATTTTGCCTTATTAGTCACCAGCCTCCTTTCTTCTCCCATCAGGAAAGTATTCAACAGCACCTGCACATCTCCCCAGTTAGGATTATGAGTTATCATAATAGTCTCCAAAAGTTGGTGCAGCTTTTCATGATTTTCCCTATATGCTCCAATAGACTGCTTCCAGTTTAGTAAATTTGAGGTTGTAGAAGGAACATGTACAAATCCTGGCAGCCCTCCTGGTCCCACTGCTTGTCTCAAAGGAGCCTGTATAACAGGTTGTTTCCATCTCCTAGTTTGGCCAGAAACAGGGCTGGACTCTTTGCTTTCTGGGGGGGGGGGGGATTCTTCAACTGACGTGGAATCGTTTCCACAAGAGAGGGGCACTGTCAGTGATTGTACATCCTCCTGATCCTCTCCATTCAGATTTTTTTCTGTTAGCACACTGCCCGCTCTCTTCCTTCTTTTCTATTGCAACCATTACAGATTCCTCTTCACTYATCAGTTCACATTCCCTTTGAATTTCTGATTCCCTATATAGTGACATAAAAGCCTCCACATAGGGTATCTCATCCCACTTCCCCTTCTGGCAGCAAAACAGCAGTAATTGTAATATAGTGTTATAGTTCAAGGTCCCATTTTCTGGCCATTGCTCATCACAGTCCAGCTTATACGTTGGCCACCACTGATTACAATATCCTCTCATTCCTTCTTTTGTCATCCGATCTCCTCCAAAAATATCCCAGTGTTCCAAAATACAACCCAAAGGGCTACAGGGAGGAATCATGGAGTGGCTTGATCCCATGTCAATTACCTAGAAATACCAACCTTATTACCTAGAAATACCTTTATACCCGTACCTTTGTGYGCACTCGGCTCTGACCCCTCTGGTCAATTTAAGACAACCCTTGCCAAGTGTCTATGTGCAACATAATCCAACATAATCTTCCATGGAAGTAAGTAAATTTTATACTCACCAATCCAGAGATTCACCCCCCTTTCGCCCTGGCACAAWTATCTCTGGTTGGCGTTGCACCTTTGAGTCTCTTGTCATCCCGACTTCGGAGGGAGGTCGGAGGACTCCCCGATCAACAGGTCGGTGCGCGCTGGAGCTCGATCCGATCCAGTCCGCTGTYGGGAACGGCAAGATGATSCGGGCAAGGCCTTCTGGCAAGTCCCAYCTGGGTCGCCAAACTGTTGTCCCAAAATCTGGGTTCTGTTACCCGCTGTGCAAGCACCCAATAGACACACAGGGTCGAGGTATCTGTTTATTTCATTTCTGCACGGAGATGGGGGCTAGGTGGTAAATCCACACAGCTAGCACACCTTCTCCCCCTCTCATTCTTGATTTATACACACTTTTCAGGGAGTACTTTATACAAATCTTTCTATTGGTTACAATTTCATTACATCAGGTAACCGCTCTGCGCTTTCACATTCCTGTTAATTAGCAGAGGAAGCGAAGAAGAGGCGGTAACATCATTATCGTGTCATTTCCATCTCATTATTCACTTAGGGGTGTGWARTTTAATATGTTAATAAGCCTTAATGAACCTAAGGTCACTTCTGGGTTATTCTGCTGTTTTTGTCTTACCTASCCCTYRCATTCTTCAAARCGCTGTGGTTTCATCGAGGTTATTCAGCCGGAGCTGGTTATCCTTTGCAGTACTGTTTKTCTCTCCCCCTTGTCCTTGAGTCTTGTTAACTATTTGCAAGGTTTTTCTCACAGCATTGCTCCAACAGGCCTATATGCCTGTGCCAAGGATAGGCAGGACTCTGTGTGGCTACATGTGTCTATTTATGCTGCTCATCTTTAGGAACTATAGTTTCCTATGAAGAGCCAACAGTTTTAGTCCTATATGTGCAGGAACCACAGATGAAAGTGGTGATCAGAAAAGGAAATGCAACATTGACTACACAAAGGATGAAGAGACATGCTGAAAAGACTATCATATCATGGTTTACACCTGAACACTGGCATGGCATTTTCTGGAAAACAAGACAACAGCAACATCAAGGTAAGGAAAATGACTAGGAGACAGCTTAACTTCTGCAAAGAGTCCGAAAATACTGGAAATGTTTAAGAATGAGAGGAGACAGCAGGGACTGCAAGGGGGATGAATAGAGTTAGGGTGGTATGCTGGAGGGAAAGGGGATGTTTATTGTGATACAAGAACAACACAACCTTTAAGTAAGTGATTTAAAACACACACAAGCTGTAGAGGTTGGTGATAGATACAAGAACTCCTGGCACCCAGACAAGTTGTGKAGCTGGTGGGAGGGCAAGTGTCCTTGCAGAGACAGCAGCAGAGAGACAGAGGAACTTTGGCACTTGACAGAATCACAGCATTAGAGAATGGTTGAAACTGGCAGGGATCYCTGGAGATCATCTAGTCCAAGCTCATCTAGAACAGGTTGTCCCCCCTTTAGCCCTGTTKTGTTGATTATGTGTTTCCTTTTGTTCACATCACCCTAAGGCTTTTGCTTGCCAACCCTATCCATGAGTCCCTCATATGGGTACTGGTAACTCTCCAGGTCAGCCAGATTGTTGGCAAAGGTACTTTTGCCCCACCTAATGATGTGGCCAGAGAGTAGGGAGTTGACCAGAGAGTGGGCAGTGAAAGAAGTCCAAAGTATGTCAGGTCCTAGTTTTACACGACCTTAAAGTCAGGGAAAAGTGCATTTTTAATAGCAGTAGGATGAAGTTTGTTAGGTATTGTCAGTAAGAACACAGAAAAAATCTGATTCTGAAAGGGACTTTCTGTGTGGATACAGAGAACATGATTTAAAAGTAATCTGCTGGCTTTCTTTTTAATGTAAAGCAGCTACTAAAGATTCAGATTTTTACAAGTCTATATCTCATCTCTCTGCTATTTTTTGTGGCTTCTATGGGGGTGCTAYATCACCTGGCTGCTTCTGGGGGAATGAACGCTTGTTTGCTACTTCAGAGAATTTTGGTCACATGGGAAGATTAAGTTGGAAGGAAACAAGGAGGCTTCACACTGATATGTGTTCGTAGCTGGCTTGCTTTGTCTTGTTCCTTTGCAAACAGTTCTGTGTGGTAAAGCAGCTCACCTATGGATCCTGCAGAACCTTGAAGACAGAGGTTGAAGTTGAAGCACCCTGTTGTGATGGGAGGCTTTTCTGCTAGGAGCTGGTTGGAGGCCCTCTGGAGAGGGCAAAGGCCCTACTCAGGATGGCGAAAGGGTCTGTGGAAGTGGTGATAGATAAGGAACCAAGGTCTCTTCTCCTTGGGGCTAGTTCCAGGAGCTTCTCGCTGGAGGAACAGCATGACAGTGGTCTTCCCTTGCTTGCAAGTGATTCAGCTAAATAGTGCAGGTATGAGACCAGGAAGTTCAGCAGGCTTTAACTGATGCTTTGTGCCACTGATTTTGGACTAAGAGGTTAAGATTCAGGCAAAGAGAAACCCCTCCTTTTGCCTGACTACCCTTCTGTTGCTCCCTTATGCTGGACTGCGGTAGCAGAAGCTGTCCGTTTTTCCTGGCCTAGCTAGACTTCTCTAAGTCTTTCATGAGGAATGGGTCTTTTTCCAAGAGAATCTTGTAGACCTGCTCTTGGGCCTCAGGTCCTTTTCTCTCAACTAGCTGCAGCAAAACGCGGTTCTTCTTTCGACTTGTGTCTTGACTTYGTACGTCCTCTTCTTCATCACTGTTGATTACGTCTGCATCCCGTAAGTGTAGCAGAATAGGGGAGATACTGCCCATCCTGCGACAAAGCTCATTCTTGTGCTCCTTCATGAAGGCTGCACCTAACAGACACCAAGCCTATGTTACTGTGCTGAATGTGGCAAGATGGCTCCAGGTTAGTGCAGTACTGCTAAGGACACAAGTTTGCAGCATCCTAATTCAATTTACCTTGGGGTTGTTTCTCCTGTCCCACAGCCATGTATTCTCATCCTCTCCCCTGCACCAGCAGTGGAATTTAGTGGGCAGCAGGTGGATTCAGAGGGCTGAGCCAGCAGAAAATAACCCCCCCCAAAAGGATGAGTACCCTGCTGCACTGGTGATAGGAGCACTAGAGTCAGGGAGGGCAGGAACGCACAGCCAAAATTTAGGGAAGGCAGATCCATGGGAGTCCTGATTTAGATCAGCTTAAGCTGCTGGAGAACTGTCCCCTGAGTCCTACAGTGTCTGGGGATGAAGTTACTGTCTCTTTCTCCCCACCCTGCAATATTAGGAACTCTTAACTCAGAGCACAAATCACTCAAAACTATGAAGTCACTTGGGATTGCAAGTGATTTGTAAAGAAGTTGCCCTTAGTAAAAGGCAGCTGCTGGCAGCAGAGTAGTGAATAAAGTTAGGGTTCAGTACCTCAGGCAGCACCTCCCAGCTTCTCCTTGCTAGCCTCCTCTCATTCCTAATACGAGAGACTGAAATGGGCAGCTACCAACTCAGGCTGGACATCAGGAAAACAGCACTGRTATCTGCAGGTATCTGTCCAGGGAGAGTTGGAGGGGAGGCACTGTCCAAAACCTGCCTTCAGTCCTCTTCCCTGCCTGTGTCTCTGGTGTGACTTTGGACAACTTTTTGGCAGCAGCTCCATGGTAGGGTTCGGATGCGTATGTTCAGCCTTTGTGCTGCTTTCTCTGCATGTGTCCAGCATGTTGGCCRTCTGCATCCTGTTCAGCTGCTCCCCCCAGCTCGATCAACCAGGCTCCCTAGGAGCTTTTTGGGTATGTCTGGCCCACTGCAGTCTGGACAATGCTGTCAGCCAACATTGCCTGAAGGGTGCTATAGGGTACTTGTTCCCAGAACACAGCTCCTAGACTGCACCCAAACAAGCGTTTCCAGGCCCAGCCTTACTCTCACCTTCCATCCTTTCCTTCTGGTGCACTTAGGCAGACTCTAGTTCAGTGTGGTGACTCCATGAGCATTACAAGGAGTTGAGAAGCCCCTGTCTAATAATGCTGAAGTGTCCAAATCTGCATGTATGGAAGCCAGACTGTCTGATTCAATGTCTGTCAGTGAAATATAGGAAAGCAAACCAGTTTGGAGGGTCACCTGCATGCAGAGCATGCTGGCAGAAGTATCGGAACAAAAGTTGAGGTTGCAGCTTTTAAGACTTTTTGTCCAGAAACTATCATAAGGATGAGAAAAAGACTGGTGTCTGCTTTAAACTGGAGGATAGTTAGTTCCAAAGAAATGGATTCAGAATCTAGTAATGCAGCTCTGAAAAACTGTACTAACCTGAAAGGGTCCTGCAGGCAGAGCTGGGAGGATTAATATCACCTGAAAGAGAAAGCAGGGAGATCAGTGAATTTACCACTACTGGAATATACCACTACTGGAATTGAGACCCTCTCTAAAATCCTTTTTCAGTGCTTAATTTTATGCTAAGCCATAAGCCATTATTTCCTACCCACAGATATGTTCCTGACGTATTTGGAGAAATCAGCAATAAAAGATCCTGGACTCTGTACATTTTTAAGTATTACTTCTAGAGGTAGATTAGCCTAACAGAGAATGCATTCTGAGCAGCCACATTTCTTCAAGTACTTACACAAGTACATCATCTCTACACACCTCAACTGTTTTACTGTGTATTATTACACACAGACATGACTCTTAGCATGCTCCATCTCTAACCCTGCCACTTGCTGCATATATGGGGTTTACCTTCTTTCTGGGAAGCATGAACGACTGTGATCACAGAATGCATAAAGTCTGTTTGGATGGTGCACCTTGCCTTTTTCTAGTGAGGGGGCTGTGTGCCCCCCTCACTGTGTAAGTGACAGACATGGTAGTGTTAGTGCCCACGATAACTTCCAGAGAAGGGTGCCTACAGATGTCAGTGGATTCTGAATCAGAATTTCTGCGCATCTCATTCTGCCCTGCAAGAAGTACAGCTCATTGCCCCATCTCCTCCTTTCCTATGGATGTGCTGTTCCTACCTGATCTCAGTGATGCCCTCCAGACCAGTTTGCCATCGCGTTTATCTATCATATGGAACCAAATTTCATCTGCCATATTTCTGATGTAGATCTCAATAAAGAACTGCTGTTGCTTTGGACTCTTGTAGCAAAATGGCAAGAGTGGCTGTAAAGAAAAGAAGCAAGGTGAGACTCTCATCACATGGAGCTGCAGTGATTTTATATAAGCTATCCTGTGTTTATTGGCCATACCAGGAAGGGGAAAAAAAAACAAGTGAAAATACAAAAGTAAGGGCTCTGCTGTGCTATCAATACAAGAAATGTTGTTTGGAAGGGACCTCTGTAATGTCTAATTTGACCTCCTGCTCAAAACTAGGATCATTGCCTACTCTAGATCTGCTCAGCAATAGCTATGCCTAGCTGAGTATTGAAAACCTCAAAGGTCCCATCCAACCTCAAACATTGTGATTCTTATCATGATTATAAGAACTGCATGCACTACAGACCCATGAAAGGAGAAGGTTTTGGTAACCAGCCATGGATGTGGCATTGGATTGTCACCACTGCTCTCAGGAAATCACAAATTCCTGTGCAAAAAAGTAACCACATTCTGATTTTTCCCAGCCATTATGATCTGATTGCCACAGAACACAGTGTTCAAAAACAGAAGTCCTTGAGCTTTCCTCAAAGGAAGAGGTCATGTCACATCATGGCAACAGAGGTAAGAAAAGAGTCTCTATGGTCCTGCTCCTATTCTGAAGTAAACCCACTGCAGACAAGATGAAAGACTTGGGACTATRCCAGAACCAGTATATCTGAAATTCCTTCTTGATAAGCAGCTACAATAAGTGTGACAAGTCCCACATTGTGATTCCTGCCATAGAGAAAAAACAAGCAGAACCTTTATAACCTTACCAGCGTGGCTTTGGGGTGGACTCCATGATCTATCTCATGGTGTCTGTTGGAATGCATATCATGAAATATCTTTGTCATTTGTAACCAATATAGCTTACTGCTTCCATGGCTCTGAAACCTAATAATACAGATTTGGTAGCATGGCTGGAGACACAGACTTTGATTTTTTTTTTTTGTTTTACTTCAGAAGAGAAACAATCTCACTTACTTCAGGTGTTATCACCACATGAGGTGTACTGCAGACTTGATAACTGCAGCCAAAGACCAGAGGGCTCTGGGGAGAAGGCTTGGGAATAAGCCTTGAATTCCAGTTCGTTTCTTGTTTTTCAATGGCCTGTAAATGTCAAGCATCACTTTTGAGAGGTACAAAAAAGAGCTATGATCAGTAAGTAGCTCTCACTACCATTTGAAAATTAAGAGGATTAAGAGATGGACCTAGTCAGGACACGCAGCTGAACGTGTATTACAGGCAGTGCTGTGTTTCGGGGCCTGTCAGCTCTGTCACAATTACACTACTGCACACCGGCTGCTTCTAGGACCTAACCTGGAATGCATGCAAGATATTTTAAGGTCACTCTGTGAAATAAGGGCCTGCACAAAACAGGAGAACATCTGATACACAGTCTGTTATTGCTGCGCATGGCAGCAGCTAGTAGTTCCTAAATCTGCTCTGCTCCTCTACAGGGCTGCAGAGGGCTACAAGTATTTCCACTAGCTGTAAAATTTGCTAATGATTCTCACGCTGTGAATTAACTAGTTCAGTTTAAAGGAGCAGGGACCTTGGCTCTTGTGACATGTCTGCTGGTACAGATCTGTGTTTATCTCTAATAGGCAGCTGAGTTCATATGAGAGGAGGAATTGAAAGGATAAAACATAGGTCATCAGTGCTCTGAGTTCTGTTCCATGCTCTTTCTCAGATATACAGTGGTTAAAATAAGGAACTGATATGTAATTGCTTTCTTGAGGGTGTGAGGCATGAACCTTGGCTAGCAGTGAACTTTGAGGGGCATGGAAATTTTAACAGCACTTAATAGAAGCAAGACCAGCTTCCATCTCAGCTTAGTGCCCTTGCCTTAGTCTAGTGAGTATTAGCGGAGATTGTATTCTCCCTGCTCTAGCAGGTGTGTCAGGGGAGCCAGGAGGATTTGCAGTGCTGTATATGGGAGCACACCACCTCCATTGCCAAGCTAAGTTACAGTTAAGTTTAAGTTATTCCAAAGAAAAACACTACAACACTATCCTCTGACGGAAGTTCCAGATGGGTGACTGTGGAATAAAAGGAAGGACTGAGCAGGAAAGGTCGATCCTTTCTGTTCGTCAGTTCTCAAAAAGACAGCATATATCTGCATGACACATCTCACTGTCTTCCCTGCTGTGGCATTAATAGAGTCTTCTGCAGAGGGTCACTCTTGGGAGACCTCTGTCCTTCTGCCAAATCTGGCTGGAGTGGAACCATGAGCTTGGGGGAGGACAGATGGGTGTTCAAACAGGGTGACAATGCAGTTACCTAAATCTTGTATCCACAGAAAAATAGGCAAAAATATCACACAAATATTATCTTAAAAGCTTTTGGTCTTTTGTACTTCATCAGTGGTTAGCACATTGGTTTTTTTCCCATTCCCTTGCTGACTGACACTGCAGTGCTAGCTCTTCCCTGGTATGCTGGTCTAATCAGGTAAGATCTGCGTTCCTCCTCTCATGGTCTTGCTCTGCCTCAAACTGCCTAATGCCTGGAGCAGATTATACCTGTTCATGCTGAACACCGGAACAAAACTAGGAGGGATCCCCGCTTACCAAATCCAGTCCCTGTTACTGCAGCCACCCCATATGTCATCCTTTTTGTAAACCAATTATGTTTCCTCCATCTTACCTGCTTCACAGAGTTATCATCTGGGATCAGGTAGAGGTGAAGAGTTGTATCTGCAGCTCTGAGCTGCTGAAAGATCAGCACCAAGGAATGCATGGGGAGTGAATTTAAGGTTGAACGTAACCTTCGCCAAAACACACCAAGCAGTGAAAAGCTGGGATTTTCCAGGACAGCATAGAAAGCATTCAGTTGTGTTGGTTTCTCAGCGGTCATCCTCCCAGATTTAAAATGGGCAATCCTGCAGTTGCTGACATCTACACCTTCTGCAAGAGAGGAAAAGCAACAAGGTTCTGTTTTGTTTTCCTAATGCTATGTTACTTCTTTCTATTTAAGACTTTAGCAGCAGAAGGAAGACATACTCCCATACAAAATGGCATGGTCTGCTTTAGGGGCCATCTGTGTCCTGGGCTTTGTGGGGTTCTGCCCTGCAGGGAATTGTAGGCCTTTGGCAAACTCACTGTGGGTTCAGAAAACTAAATCAGAGATGGGAATTTAGGACCATGAAAATCCTCAGATGGCAACCGTGGAGTCCAGCATTCTCTGTACACATGTCACACCACCAAATACTGTGAGGAAATCTGTTACTGCATTATGGGTGATCCTAAGTTTTGATCACCAGAGCATCCTCAACTAGGGTGACATCCCTAGCAAACTTCCAGCACTGCAGGATGACTGTTTCCTGTGGCAGAGAGGTCTACTGCTGCTCAGTCACCCTACTTCTATCTCTTTGAATGTCTTCACATTTTGCTATTAACCTGACAGATTAACATAAAACTTGATAAATTAATATAATTACATGATTTTGCTTCATACAATTGTGTCAATGATGAGTGTATAGACCTACTTCTTGGCTGACACAGCTGTTTTTGCCAGGTCCTGGACAGGAGTTGGAGCCATGCAGCAAGAAATTACTTTTGTGGTATGCTCTGTTTCAGCTAAGAGGGCACAGGTTTGCCAGGAAGAAATGCCCTCTGCCAACACATACTGCTGCCTGTGAAAGGGCACTGCAGCCCAGCCAGGCCAGACTGAGATGGCTCTGCTCTGTTGTGCAGTCCAGCCCCAGCTTAGCACTACTTGCAGTGACAGTCCTCCTTCTGGGCTCATTAACAGGACATTGCAGAACAGAGGATCCAGATCCAAGCCTTTTGGCTCCTCATGTTCACTGTTCACCTGGGTGAAAACCAACAATTTAATTCCACTTACTGTTCTATCCAGACCAATTCTATTCTATTGCAGTTGTTCTCTTGATACTGAGATAGTCCAGCCTGTGAACTGAAGAAGGTGACTAGCTCTTGTCACAGCAGAGGAGAGCAAGGATGGTGATAGTTGCCTGTGGCCATCTACTGCTATAATAGGCACAGAGGACTGAGAAAATCTCTCAGAGGGACTCAGAGGCTTGATGTGCAGCTGAACTGGGGTAATCCCTGTGGGTTATCACAGCAGCTGGGAGAAGAGGGGGAAGTGTTCAGAAGGGGATGGGAGAAAGGTAGGAATGGGGAGAAGAAATAGAAGATGTGAGAACAAAGCAGGAGCTGGGGCTGCAGTGCCAGGGAAGGGACCACTGCAAAGGTTTAGTAAAAAGTGAGTGGAGATTAACAGAAAGGTTGAAGAACAGCAAAGCAAAGGGAGCACAGAGGGCCTCTGAGAGAAAGAAGAATTTGGTCATAAACCTGCCTGGAGAGGTCCTAGGGCATCTCCCTGAGGAGTCATCTTTCTAAATCACTGCATTGGGCAGGCCCCTTTCAGGGCACATGCTGGAGGAATCCCATGGGCGAGGTGACAGGAGAGTGTAAGAAGGCCTGAGAAAAGCTGGTCTGGGAGAATTGTTGTGGCTGACAGTTGAGAGTTGGCTGAGTTCAACAGAATGAGTTGAAGGAAGCACATCTCTGCAGCTGTTCTACCTGTTAGGCACACAAAATGGGGGAGATGCACAGCACCCACAGCTCCAGGATGCACCTTGATGTGGAACAAGGGTCCRGTGATGACCCATTCCTCTTGGTCATCTGCACTCAGATGCTTGTTCCAGGAGGCRTATCTGTACTGGATAGTCACTGCCGAGTTCACCTCAAAGCCAAGGCCTGTTACAGAACACTGGAAGGAGCCTGCTCCAGGAAAGTGAGCTCTGCAAACAGGAGGGGAGAACAAGGTTAGGCCATGCATGTCTGGGGCTGTAGAAGGGTGTTTCTGCTTTGACCAAGAGCTCTTACCGATAATAGATGTGGCTCTTTGGAGAGGTTTGGACCATCTCYGGCGTCACTTCTGTAAGGGCCTGTAACACAAGTGATGCTAGCTAGTTTGGGATTGAATGGGATGTTGCATACTGGATGTTTCTTATAGGAGAGGGTGCTGGGAATTGCAAAGCGTGATGCAGCTTGGCCCATGGGCGCAGAGCCTCACAAGCAGCAGCAGGAGCAACAAAACTTCTGCCATAGTGAAGTTACTTCTCTGCTTCTTCACTGTTCAGAACAGACGTCAAGTATACGATACTGCTTTTACCCCTTCAAAACAAGGGACCACAGAAGTTTCTATCTGGTGCCCAGAAAAGCATCACTGTTGTCAATGAAGAGGTTGCAAAAGTCATTGACTAGCAACTCATCTCCCCTAAGATCTGAAACAAGAACTGGGCATGTCTGCGACACATAGGCCATGTGCTGATGTGCAGGCTCATGAGCCCTTTAAAGGCGATAACCATTGCTATGGTAAAGGCAAAGTGTGCCAGAGAAATCCTGCACACAAGCCACACCAAAGAGGAGTAGACATTACCGGCAGCAACTCAACATGCCTGGGGATGGGAAGATACCATTTTTTTCCCCATTCAGCAGTAGGAAGAATAATGAGTGGATATGCAAGCAGTTCTTAGAGCCCCACAACTACATTTTTACACACTGATTTTTAAGTTGTATTTTTCAAAAAAAGGGAATTCCAGATAGCATTTTTTTTTCCTGAGAGGAAAAAATTTGTTGGCTGCTGTGTTTCTCATGAATAAATCCTGGGCTGTTCCTTTTCTGCCATAGTTTWTCAGCAGAGAGAAAACATAGACAGATGAAATATTTAGCACAGAAAATAAATTCTAGATTCTAGTGAATAGAAATTGTCTTTTGATGAACTTGAAAACTGGGGCGATGCATGCTGAGTTAGCATAATGAAAAGACACTTCTGCAGGTTGAAGAATTATAGTGAATAAGAGGTTGTGAAGGTATATTAAATTTTCCACATTACTGTTGAAGTCAGCCCCAATCTTACTGCTATGCCGCTTTCTTGGAGTAAGACAGTGCCCTGCAAGGAMTGGTAAAGCTGGCAGTTATGGCATAGCTGTGGCTGGAGAGCCCTTACCTGCCTCTTACAGTGGCATTCTTCCTGTTCTGGAGAGCCCAGCAGCACCGCCTCCTTGCTTTCCTACAGTAGTAGAAACCGCTTTTAAGGAGGCACAAGATAAGGCTTTCTGACAACATCAGCAACGTCAACAACGTTATGCATAGTGCTGACACTGACAGCGATTCCTCCAGGGGGGGAACAKGCTAGCATTAAGCAGTTGTGCCAGTCTGGTGTGTCCTCAGGGTCAGGTCCCTTTATTAGCACCGAGGGCAGCTTGGATCAGCTCCTGCCACCAAACACAATACTGTGGCATCACTGGGCATCAAGGGACGCCACTGTCCCCAGTGATGGCTGTGAACTGTTGCATGAGGGTTCCCATGRCTTGGCCCAGAGTGCTACAGTCATTCTGGCCTCTTCCCCAGCCCCAGGGTCTTCCTAACTAGAGTCTCGGGCTTCAAGCTGCATTTCTTGCAACAACTCACCTCTGTATTCCCTGAGGCTTCATCTGTCAGAAGTGCAGAAGGGGACTGAGATTCTTCTTGTATTTCTGTGGTTGGAACAAGAGGAAAATCACTGTAATTTTTGGCCCATGTTCTACAGAAGAAGCTGTTGCAGGGACAGGCTTCACCTAACCTTCCCTATGCTATAAGCAGCACTGGTCCCCTCTCGTAATGCCACATGCTCCTACATTTACCACAGCATCCACGTCCTTCTTAGGCACTGTGACAGTGACGTAGTTACCACCTTGCAGCAAACTGGGTCCCTGCAAGGACTRTCCTCCTCTACCAGCCCCACTGCACCAGATTGTCAACCTCAGCCCTGAAGCAAGAATGGGGACATGAACTTACCTGAAGAAATACCACTTCCAATGGCTTCCAAGCTACCACCACGCACTGCACAACAGTAACACAAGGCAGAAGAGAGCTCAGGGCCCAGGCCATGCCAAGAGAAGTGTCCTCCCCCTCCACCATTTCCCATTCTGCCCATCCTCTTCCTGCTCTTCACCCCTTTGCTGTGAAGCCTCTTTCTGTGTGTTTTGTCCCACTCGCAGGGGCTGCTGGGTGCCAGGCATCTGGCCTGACCTGCCAACTAACTACTCATCACAGGAGAGCAGCTCACTGCAGGGCTGATGTGGGCGCAGCTGCCACCTCTCCTCCCYGTCAGCATGTGCATGCTCTCTGCCCTGCAGAATACGGACTTCTTGCTTAGCTTCCACGAGCAGAGTCCTTCTCAGTCTTCCCTGTGGTCTATGCCCGTCCCTGGTCCCTATTGTTCCTCCTTATTTCAACCACACACATGCCATGGCAGCTGTTTTGCGCAAGACGCGCGTCTGCATCCGCCTGGACCCTCCCCGCGCAGCCGTGCACCTCCCTGCTGCCGTGTGCTCATTGGGAGCCTCCTGGCCTGCTTCCCTGGGGCGCCTGCCTCCTGGAGAGATGTCGGACCTGCCCCCAGCCTTCCCCACTGCCGGGCAGACCCTTGCCCACTTCCCCCCGTACCGCCCCRTACTTACATCTTAATACATAATATATAACGCAGTTGGGGGTTACTCCATAGTCCCGCAGACGCTTGTTATYCTCCATCTCTCTGCCTCCATAAATCAGCCTCACCTGATCAGGCGCGGGGTGCATCCTAGCCTTTAGCTCTTCCACTGTGTCATCCAAACGCACAGGTAGGTAAAACTCTCTGCCCCCCAGACCCTTAATGCTGACGTGGAAGGTGGGCRCTGAGGCTGTAAACTGCTCCATGGTGCCTTCTGCTGACTGCTGTGAAAACCTGAGGCCCACAGCCTGCGCGTGGGGCAGCCCCAGCGAAGCGGGCAGCTGTCCGGAGCGGGCAGGCCCTGCGCGTCGCTGGCTCTCGTGGGCCTTCGCCCGCAGCGCTCCAGCCTCCGCCGCTTCCCGAAAAACCGAAAGCACCACATGACGTCAGGCAGGCTGCGCCGGCCYGGCGTTGACAGCCCTCTGCTGTCAGCACACGGGCGCCGGGCTCTGCCTCCCCGGCCCGGCAGGCCCTCGGCCCGCAGCCCGGCGTCCTCCCCCGGGGGCCTCTGGCTGCAGGGTCCTGCTCTGGCCTGCAGGGATTCGGCACGCTACGATTTCTTCAGCCTCTTCCAAAACTCTCCTCTTTCTTTCTCCTTTCTCATTAGCTCCCTTTCCCCCTTCTGCCTGCTCTTGCTTTTTTTAACCCTTCTTGGCTGCAGTTCTTCCCCTTCCCCCCTCGCTGCCCTCCTCGTCCCGGATTTTCTCTCCTGAGGAGGGCACGGGACGGCAGGGCAGGGCTGGGCAGGGAAGGGCAGGGCTGTTTTCCCAGGGACACGGGGCAGCAGGGGCTCGCATCCAGCAGCTACAGTGCTCCCTACGGCATTTCCCAAGTCTCCCGTGAGAGCAACCCACGCCGCAGCAGTGGATGCTGTGCCACACTTGCCATGGGCTGGGGAAGGGTGAGAGGGGGCTGCTGGCCTCCAGCCATGCAGGGAGCTCRAATTAGGTCCATGCCCCATCCAGCTCCTGCCTAAACATGGGATGGGAGACCATCAGAGACAAGATCTGACTGCCTGTGTCTCTCACAGCTCTGGGTGGGATTTCCTCCTGGCTGTGTATCAGGAACTGTGGAGAAAGCTTGCCTGGTGCTGCCCTCATTTCCAGGCCCCATCCCAGCTTGGATGTAGGTGGATCCCAGCCCTGGGGCTGGCTTTGTGGCATACCTGACTGCAGCCAGTAGCCTGATGATGCCATTGGAGAGGCCTGGCAGGCCCTTTTCTTGCTACTCTGCCCAGGACATTGGGGGCAAAAAGCTGTGAGATGCTGCTACCCCACAGAGCCTGGGCACACAGCTCACCCCAAACCAGCCCACAGAGGGGCCTGCGGGTGCTGCTATGCCAAGGGAACAGTCCCCTCCAGCTCCAAGTCCTGGAGCAATGCATGTGCAGAGGGTACCTTGTTCTCTGAAAGACAAGCTCAGTAAAGGACAAGAGGAGTCCCATGCCCAGCAGCCAGCCAAGCAGCTGTGCTTCGCTGCTGTGGAGTGGACATGGGGGACATTCAGCCTGGGCGAGGATGTGGTGTACAGCCCTGGGGAAAGCAGGCCTGGGGGTGTCAGTGGGTCCCTTTGGGCTAAAGAGACCTGACCTCTGATGGCCACTGTTTTGACAGGGGGTGGCCAGTCATGAACTCGATGCTGACAAATGGGCTTTTATATGACTGGAGGTGCGAATGTGCAGTTCCTCTGCCAAAGACATCTCCAACTATTCCAAGGCTTGATGAGTGCCAGAGTTATGGGGACACTCCAATGTCTTCTCTTCCTCTCATGCACCTCAGCCCTTCTCCACAACAACCCTGCCTTTCCTACCAGCCCAGTCTCCCACTCTGGCTCAAGGCCCTCTGTGTGCCCYTGGGCTGGGGGAGGACATGGCACTGTGCCTGCCCCAGTGCTGTGAGAAGAACTAGCCCACCTCTTCATCCTGCAGCTCTGCCATGCTCATGGCACAGTGACATGGGGAGGACAGTTCATTCTGGGAAGATGGAAGGTATGCAGCTGCTTATCTTCATCTTACTGCCCTGCAGATTCTCTTCTATTCCAACCTGCAGGTCTGTACAAGTAACCCCAACCCCCACAGAACAGGGCATGGAGCCGAGAGTAGCCAGCATGGTGGAGTCAGTTGCCCAGTGCTGTTGACCAAGCCTTGTCAGCTCTGCAGGAATAGGCCCCAGCATCAGAGCACACCTTCAGTCCCTGTCCTGCAGTACCCTCCATCCCCACCAGCAGCCCACAGATAATGGGATCTGAGCCCTGTGCAACTTACTCCAGCCCTTCAGCTTGCCTAGCAGTGGCTCAGAAGCCAGGCGGGTGGCAAGGCAGAAAGGACAGGACATGACCAGRGACATTCAGGTCCATCTGCTCTGGCAGATGAGGAACAGAGACATTTCATTCCCTGTTCAGACAGTGACTGGCCTTGTGGTCTGGGCTAGTGCTATGCCTAGGATGGTAGCATCCCTTCCCAGAACAGCTCTCTGGTATCCCCATGGCATGGCCACACTGCTTTAACTACTGATGGGAAGGAGAAGGGTAGTTCTGATTTGAGGCCTGAGTACTCAAGATACTCCATAGCTTCCCAAGAGTGCTCCAGAGAGGGAGAGGTGGCCCTGCTGCTTACTAGTCCAGTTCCAGGGAGAGCAGATGGCCTTCCGCAGGCAACATGATTTGGGAGAGCAGATTGGATTACTGAATGACTCCCTTGGCCTTGGCTTCTACAAAACTACATGCACCAATGAACAGCCACTGTTGCTTTTCAGGTCTGCCCTGACCCAAGGAGAACTCTAATGCCGGACAGAGGAAGCATCTGAGTCAGCACCTAAAGCTCAGCACAGGCTCTGAGAACAGAATATGGCAGAGGCAGAGGACCAGGAGCCAGTGTGGCATGCAAGACACTGCCACTTATCCTGGCCCCAGGACAAGCAGATCAGTCTGATGAACGCAGGGAAAAGTGAAGCCAGAGTCAAAAGGAGGAGGTTGAAGTCCACCCTGGGGCCTGGGACACAAGCAAAGAGCACAGTAGGAGTTAGGCATTCACATAAGCAGAAGCCACCCATGGGACCTGGGCCCTTTTCTCTGCCTGTACTGCTCTGGCTCAGGCTGAGCATCAGCCCAGGGGCCAACTAAACACCATCAGCTGAGCCTTACTGCCCCAAAGCCCCCCCCCCCCAACATCAAAAAGCAGTTCTGCAGTATTTGTCTTGTCTAGGACCTACAGCTAGCACTCAGGGCCTGCAAGCAGGCTGGTGGATCCTTCCTGGAGTCTGGAGGAAAAGGTGGAGAACAGCCAGGGGGAAGGTCCTCTGGGGTGTTGGACTCTGTGATGTTGACTCTAAGCACAAAGATATGCAGCAAGTCACACCTCTCACAGAATCACGGAATCACAAATGGGTAAGGTTGGAAGGGACTTCTGGAGATTATCTAGTCCAATCCCCCTGCTCAAGCAGAGTCACCTAGAGCATGTTAGACAGGATCACATCCAGGCGGGTTTTGAATATCTCCAGAGAAGGAGACACCACAAGCTCTCTGGGCAACCTCTTCCAGTGCTCTGTCATTCTCACAGTTAAGACACTTCATATTCAGACAGAATTTCCTGTGGTTCAGTGTGTGCCCATTGCCTCTAGTCCTGTCGCATGGGACAACTGAGAAGAATTTGTTCCCGTCCCCTTGACACCCTCCCTTCAGGGACTTATACACATTGGTAAGATCCCCCCTCAGCCTTCTCTTCTCCACGCTAAAGAGGCCCAGATCTCGCAGCCGTTCCTCACAGGGCAGATTCTCCAGTCCTCTGATCATCTTCATAGCCCTATGCTGGACTCTCTCCAGCAGCTGTACTGGGGAGCCCAGAACTGGACACAGTACTCGAGTTGTGGCCTCCCCAGGGCTGAGTAGAGGGGCAGGATCACCTCCCTCAACCTGCTGGCAACATGCTTTCTAATGCACCCGAGGACACTGTTAACCCGAGGGGCACATTGCTGGCTCATAGTCAACTTGTTGTCCACCAGTACTCCCGAGTCCTTCTCTGCAGAGCTGCTCTCCAGCAGGCCAGCCCCCAGCTTGTACTGGTGCATGGAGTTGTTTCTCCCTAGGTGCAGGACTCTGCACTTGCCCTTGTTGAACCTCAGGAGGTTCCTCTCTGCCCAGCTCTCCAGGTCTCTCCGAATGGCAGAACAGCCTTCTGATGCATCAGCCACTCCTCCCAGCTTGGTATCGTCCACAAATTTCCTGAGGAGGCACTCTGTGCCTTTGTCCAGGTCACTGATGAAGAAGCTGAACAGGATGGGACCCAGTACTGAGCCCTGGGGGACTCCACTAGCCACAGGCCTCCAGCTAGACTCTGCACCACTGATGACAACCCTCTGAGCTCTGCCTTTCAGCCAGTTCTCAATCCACCTCACTGTCCACTCGTCTAACCCACACTTCCTGAGCTTACCTAGGAGGATGTTATTGGAGAGAGTGTCAAAAGCCTTCCTGAAGTCAAGGTACACAACGTCCACTGCTCTCCCCTCATCTAYCCAGCTAGTTATGCTATCAGAGAAGGCTATCAGATTGGTTAAGCAAGATCTCCCCTTGGTGAATCCATGCTTGGTGATTCCCCTGCATAAAGGAAACCTGGGGAATCCATTCAAAAAGCAAAGTTGGGACTTGGAGTAGTGGAGTAGTCTGGTACTGTACTGGCTACTGTGCTGGCACTGGCAGGACAGGGCAGCCTATATGGGTGATGCTGTCTACAGCCAGCCTGGCATTGCAGGTATCCTGGCCTTGGGGATTGAAAGTATAGCCATGGGTCTGGCAGACTGGAGGGCTGCCCACACATCCTGCCATGGTGTTTCCCTRCCAGAGCTGAGCCACCCCATCCCAAGGAGAGCACAGCAGCGGGGGCATCGTGGCCATGAGGTGCTGTTGGTATCTTGCTACCCTTCCCACAATTTGGTCATCTCTGCATGGCACAACCAAAACAGTCAGCCCCAAATCCTGTACGTTTGTATTAGCAGCTGAGCCTGGGCAATTGGCCTTCTGCAGATGATGCTTACTGTTGGGATAATTGCCTGCAAAGCGATTTACTAAATTCCTTCCAAGGCCCAGTCTTTGCTGCTTGCTTAGTGGCTGTATGGGAGCGGTTTGGCTCTTATTTTGCACACCAGAGGTCAAAGATCCAATCTGCCAGAGAAATGGAAGTGGCCTTTGGTCTATGGCAGGTGTTTGGCTGGGTGCAGCTGCCATGGGTCCCCAGTGTATCCCAGAGAGATGAGCTCCATCCCATCCAGGCTCAACACCATGCGGATGAATACTCTGGCTTTGTTTACTTGCCACCACAGATCTAGTGTCATTTCTCTTGTCTTAGAATTGAAGGAGCTCCATGAGGATAAATTGGAGGATATKCATTTTCATGCGACTACAGAGGCATATAGTTCACAGGAGCTCCCTCTCCTGTGTGCTAATGGTTACTCCATCCTTGAGTGGTCTTTTTAACCACAATGAAAACTGTAGCTCAGCAGCCCAGTTAAGCCTGTCATATCATTTGGATCAAGGAGTAATAAACTAAAGCTGTGTATCAGAAGGAAGTGAACATCTTAGAGAACATCAAAGAGTCATATAATCCAGATTTAAGACAGGAGTAATCTGAGAAAACCTGTATTCTGTAAAGAAACCTAACTATGTATCAAGGTGGTCTCAAAAGACACAGAGGCAAAAGAAAATACATACTTGGGGCATATAAGAAAAAAAGAAAGTAATGAAAAAAGGCACACAGAGACACTGACACCCTCCTAGGCAGGTACAATGGATGGTGAAAATGGCCTTTTTATTGAGGGAAGCAGAAACAGAAAACATGTGAGGTAGGCAGGAGAAGAATAGATCTCTGTCTCCAAAATGAGAGTAGAAAAATGTAAATCCAAAAGGGCAATGTAAAATAAGTGATATGCAAAAGCATAGGACTGTTTATTTCCAGGATGGCAGGAATAAATCTGCCTAGATTTCAGATGGCAATACCCAGCTTTGCTTTATGGAGATGAAGTGAAAAGGACTATTCCTGGGGAGAGGCTGAAGTGCAGAGGTGAGTGCCATGCAGATAAGATGAGCAAAGGAGGCCACAGCAGTCACTGAGCTTGCCCTGAACACCTCATCTATGGGGCAGCACATGCCTGGGCCTCTCACAGCCCACCCTGGCTTTGGCAGACTTGAGGCTATCCCAYGGACACAGCCACTCTGAACTCCCCATGGTCCAGCTGGAGGTTGCTCACCCCAGAGGAGTTCCCATGAGCCAGGGTGGAAAGCAGAGGTCTCCTTGGTGAGAGGGGCAACCTCATACCCAAAATATCACCGCCCTCATCAACTACATCCTACATTAGTCTAACAAAAGACATCACTCCTCCCTACAGGCACTGTGATATCATGGGGCAAACAGAGCTGCGCTGTTACTACAAGGCGATACAGAGTTGCGCACTATGCTAGCAAGGATATCCATACTATTTGTGTCCTGGGAATGGGATGGACACCTGCACCTGGAGGACAGCATGGACAGCTGCACCCCAGCATTGCACAGATGGCACAGGCACCCACATCCCTGTGCCTTGGAATGGCATGGACAACTGTACCCCTGCATCCCAGGATGGTATAGACAACTGCATCTCTAAACCTCAGGACAGCACAAATGTCCACACCTTGGTATCAGGGACAATATGGACACCCGCAGGCCTATCCTGGAGAATGACATGGACATCAGCACTTCTGCACCCTGGAAATGGAATGGACACCTGCATCTCAGTGCCAGGGGCTGCATGGATGCCCACAGTCTCTGGACCGAGGATGGCAGAGAAATCCACACATCTGTGCCCAGGGATGGCACAGACACWGGAACAGGGTGCTGGGACCTGCAAAGACAGCTGCACCCTATGCCTGGAGGTGGCACAGAAAGGGGCACCCCAGTGCCAGGACCCACGCGGACACCGGCCCCCTGCGCCCGGGGATGGCACAGAAACGCGCACGTCTGCACCCAGCAGCAGCACGGAGCCCCAGAGCCCCGTACCCGGGACCCGCAGGGACATCGCAGTCCCCGGGGCCGAGCCCCCCGGGGCCGCTCCCGGGGCCGCCGCCACG
>NW_028186438.1:70884-80235 GCF_003343005.1 Rhea americana
CGAGCGGCCCTGGCTCCGCGCCGCGCTGCCCTGCCGGGAAGGGGACCCCGCTCCCGGGGGCCGCCCGGCATCGCATCCAGCTGTCCGGGGCCCGAGCACCGTGCTCTCCGCTCCGGCGAGATTTCCCAGCGTGACCCTGTGTTATCCTTCGCGCGTGGCGATAACGGGGGTGCAGAGGCTGTGCGCTTCCGTGCTCGGTGAGCCCTCTGCGCTCGACCCTGATACTCCTCTCTGCTGGGAGCTCCCTGCAAGGACGGAGCCAGGGGAAGAGCGGTACCCTGCAGCCACTTCAGCAATACAGAAATACTGCTGGTATTTTATTATCCATCTTAAAAAAGAGCAATTGCCTGAGAAATCAAAGCACCAAGAAGATGGACTGTGGTGGCTTACAGAGACGAGCTTCATTTCTTACTAGCAGTGCTTGCTCCCAAGCTGCCCTTTTTGAAATAACCTAATGCTCTGCGTGCACGGAGCAAGTTACTTTGTCTCCTATTTGGGGGACCATAATCCCATCTGGGCAAACTGCCATGGTTTCATAGACCAGCATCTGGAAGACTGGCAAAATGCATATGATCCACTCATATACTTGTGAATGCAAATCTTTGCATGAGTGAGTAGGGACACTGTACTGGCCAAAGGGTGGGTAACTGCATGATCTCCTCTTTCTGAAGGTTAACATGAAATTCTGAGCGTGGTGGATTGAAGAAGAAATTCTGTGATGTTGTGCTTAGTTGCTAGTGTTGGAAAATGTTACTRTGATAAACTTCCTTTGCACTGTTTGCAGATTCTCTAAGAAGCATCATTTTCTCTTGTGCAACAGTAAAATGCTAACACTAGAAAGCAAGAAGAATTGAAATGCTTTTGTGTTGTGAAATGCTTTGATTTTGCATCAGGCGGTCTGCACCTGTGAGACTTTTCAGCATTTCAATATTTATTGGTGCACCTTTGAGATCTGAACCAATCCAATCTTGTTTAATTATTAATTTCAGAACATTTCCAATCCAGCTTGCAAAAGACATATTAGAGTTGTGGCACTCAAGGCACTGCTGAACGGGCCTTTAACCTGGAGCACATAAGTTGCTGAAGCAGCAGCCAGTAAAACAATTGTAGCTAATTGTAGTCTGACACAGTGTTCCTGCTGCACTTCGCTGAGAGCCACTGGACATGTTAAACTGCAGCTTTGTAGCTATATATGTATTTCCACTGACAAAACCTCCTTCTAGTGGCAAGATGAAGTGCACGAGGACACGGCCATCCCAGTTCTCACTGGCAGACACAGAAGTCCAGGCAAATCTCTTGTGCTTTGGGCGAATTCAGCTCATCGACGGGGCTATTTGGCTTCACAAGATATACACAGTATATTGTAGTGYGAGATTTACTTCTCTTTCCTGTGGACATCAGTGAGCAATTATCTGGCAAACCCGAACCCACTGTTTTCTCTAGGCCAGTACAAAGCAAATCTCTCTGTCTACACCAGAYTGCTTTCTGGGAGAGGGTAGGAAGCAGCTGGGGAAGTGCAAGCTTGGAGAGGAGGGTGTGCTAAGGAGAGGGGAGAGAGGGCACATACTGCAGGGTCCCTGGAATGCAAGTTGGTAAGAGCAGGAGGAAAGGGAAGGGAATGTGAGGATCTGATGGTGTCTGCACACTGGGACAGAGTAAGCTACACAGGTCTTGCTGGACTGTAAGGGCAGTGGGAGCCCCCAGAGCTGGAAACAGGTAGGAGAAGACAGATTCCCCAGAGCTGAGGGATGAGAAGGAAAATGGCAGGAAACTGTGAGTGAGAAGGTGGTGAGAGTGGGGAGGGGGAGCTGGCTGGAGGACTGTCAGGAATCAGGGCTAAACAGTGGGGAAAAAAGGAGGYGAAGCCTTGGGGAGCTAGAAGGGGGACAGGTGTGGGATTCTCAGCATGGGGAGACCARGGTGCCTGGGACCAGGCAGAGAGGAGAGAAGTGGGTTCCCATGCCTGGCTTCTGCCCATCAGCCCCCTTTAACTCCCACTCATCCGCAGTGCAAGGCAGAGAGGTCTATTCTGCCAGCCACTCTGCAGTGCCAGGCTGGTACACGGCCCTTTTGTGCAAAAGGTGTGATTATATCTTGAGTGCAGCATCCTTGGGATGTGTAGGCAGGATCCAGTTATACAAACAAGGGCACTTTCCTTTAACAGTTGTGTACCTTGCACTAGGAGGCTGATCTCTGTAAGTACTGGGAACCTGGAAGCTTGAGAGGTTTGCAGGGGACCTGTATGTATCCTTTATAGCACAATTCCTGAAATCAGTGATGCCTAAGCTTCAGTATTGAGCCCCATCTGTTTTCACCCCCAATTTAGTTTTAAAAATGCAAATTAAACCTACTCTAAAAATGCTTCTTTCATGCTGTTTTATGTGATTTGGTTACTTTCTCGATGGTTCTTTCCATGCTTTTCCTGTGGCAGGCAGACTCTGTGCACCTCCCAGGGCAGTACATGGTCTGTTGTGTGTTGTCTTGCTAATGCAGGGTGCACAGTAYGATCTCCGCGGCACTGAGAGGAGCCTCTCAACCTTTGATGCTCTAGCYGCACCTGTGCTGTGTTTAGACTCCAGTGTCCAGAGGAGAGAGGTGCTTTCCTTGGCARCAGAGCCTGTGTTATTCTGGAGACAGCCAAAAGCCAGGCCTGGATAGCCGCTTGACTCAGTRGAATCAGACCTTCCAGGGAACATGACGACGAGCTTCTGACACTCCCATTTTCTCCACATTTTTCTGAGTGTTTGTGAGCATTGGCAGCTTGAAAACACCCAGGATGGTACAGTGGGTGGAGGACAGCACTCCTGGGCTAGCAGAAAAGGAGGCTGCAGACAGCTTAGGATGTCAGCAGGACTTTGTACCAAGAGCTGGCTTGGTTTTGGTGGAGTCCATCTCTACAGGGCAACAGGAACATGTGCAGACAGTAGGAAGGTGGTTATGGAGTATGTGACACTGTAGATTCAGCTGTGCTTGGACTAACAAACTGACAGAGCAAGTGCAAGAATGGGAGTTTGAGCACTGTCCCACCACTGTCTGCCTCACTGGTGCAGGAGAGCATCAGTGGTGCAGGAGGGCTGGAATTGTCCCATAGAATGGAGAGACAGAGGAACAGAAATGGAGCCCAACAAAATGGAGCCCAAGGCTATGTACTGAGGCACCAATACCTAGAATTTCTGCTACTCGTCAGTCACAGGATAACATGGAGTCACACCATCAAAAATTCCAGCAGATATGAGTGTTAATATTGCTGCATCAAGCATGGGAGAACATTGTGCCAGGTGGTGACCTATACTGCTTTGGTAACTTCTATTTTAGTCAAACTTGAGTTGGCTCAGAGAAGATCCCCAGTAAAACATAAAAGAAATGKACAACCCTTGTCTTAGGAGGCCACCGGGAGGATTGGCATATGCAAATGGTGCCTGGGTGCAGATCTGATTGCTATGAGTGATTACATTGGGGTGAGTACTACAGAGGGAAAAGAATTTTTATGGATAAAGGACAATGTTAGCATTAGCAATGTTAGATACAAAGGGAAGGGAGATATATTTAGGAAGGAAATCAGCGAGGGTTTGCTGCTGTTCTGAGACAGGGCCTTCCAGTATAGTGAGTCTGGTAGGTCGGTCCTGGCAGTGTGCTCATGCAGCAGGTACCTGGCTTAGTCGATCTGGGTGGRTGTATGCCTGGCTGGTATGGAGTTGTGCTGGGCMRCACACAGTGCAATTGTGAGACTAGGAGCCTAGGATTGCTGCTGGGTTGCAGTACTGTGAGGTGAGGAAAATGGTGGGACACAAGGGCTCTGAATCCCAGTAAAATTCTGGACTTGAAGAGGCTAAGTGAGGTGCTAGTAGGCCTGAAGTTAGTGGTAGATTGGTGTAGTGTCTGAGGACTATCCTRGGCCTGACACCAGAGGAAGAGGCCTCAAGATTCACGTGGAAGCCCAATGCCTGGGCCCTGGGTCAGCTCTCAYCCTTTCAAGGAGGGATGTCCTCCTCCTTTCTGTACTGTGTTTGCATCAGTCCTGCCACAGCAGAGCCTAGTTTGAAGTCAATCAATAGATAACAGAGCTAGTCTGCCATGGAGGAGAGAGTTCAGGCTGCACTGTGGAACATGCTGAGTGATTCCAGGAGAGCTCCACAGAGACCCTTGCATTGGCTATGCAGTCTTTGCTTAATTTTGTTTGTAGGGTGTGCCCAAAATGGGTCTCTTGCTGAAACTGCTCAGTGATTCCCACTGTGTTTTGTTTTAAAGACAATATTGTGTATGAAGAGAAAATTGGCAGAGAGGTAACTCTGCGGTAGATAGGGTATGGTTTAGGATCAAGGGTTATTTTTTTTCCGCAGCAGGAGCCAGAGTCAGAGACAGCACTTTCCTGCTTATACAAACACTGCCACCAGAATGCGGTCAGATGCTTTTGAGCCTAAAGAATCCTGATCCTCTTGCTTTTCTGTTCAAGAGCTTAAGCTTCAAAGCTGTATCTCTGTCTCTTACTAGATGACTGTTCTGATGCACAGGGTTGCCTTTCCTCTTCAGAGCAGATGAGGTTATTGGGACACAAGTCAGACCAGCATTGGATTCCTAGCTTCAGAAAAGGAAAGAAAAACCATGCCAGAGGCACTGTCCACCAAGGAAGGACGGACAGTAAGGTTTGAGCTGACACATGTAGACAGGATAGTCGTTAAAACTGCAGAGGTAGTCTGCAKTGGAGCAAGGTTTCTAGGAAATGTGGAGCTGCAATGCATCTTCTGTTCCTTTATGTGGCTGATGAATGTGGCCTTGCATGCTGGTAGGTGAGGAACTGAGGAGCACAGGGCAACGTCTGTTCAGGGTTATAAATAAGAAAATTGTTACCTTATTTTTGAGTAACGTTTCTATTCTGAATAAAGAGTTCAGGTGGAAAACAGCCATGTGTGTCACAAGGTACTGTGTGATTACAGWAAGCCCAGACTGCTGCATGACTGAGTAGACAGAACTGAAAGCACCACAGCTGTATGAAAGACATGGCCAAGAGATGATGTAGCCTGTGGTAGTTGCTGCCTGAACCATTTGGTGGGCTTTAAGAGGGAAGGTGGGGGGAGAACTGTAGAACAGGAGTGTCTACAGACTTGTTTGGAGTAGACCTATCAGCTTGGGTTCATCCTTTTGCCTTTATTCTACTGTCTCACAAAGTCAGTTCAAGCCTTAAGATCTAGGCTTAGCTAGAGAATCTATGTGAGAGCTGGGAGCAATGAACATCGTACATTGAGCGCTATCTTGACTGTCCAGGGAGGCAGAGCAGATTGGCCTGCCCTCAAGTCACAGCTGCACRTTGTTTCTTGAAGGCCAAAATCTTYTATCTGAACAGTGAGTGCAGTAGAAAAATCCATTAYTGATAGATATCTGGGACCTCCCTAAAACTCTAGGTATCTGTTGGGAAGGTGTTTCTGGAATAAAGGTACATCCATTGACTTTTTCTGCCAGGCATAGGACCTTCTCTCAGACCTATAGCAGCATGGTGCGTTGTGACTCCAAGAAAGACTAGATACCCAGAGACTCAATGTGACTTATGAGATCTAAGTATGTGGAGCACACTGTGTTGATGAGACCCATTTTAGACTTGCYTATGCTGAGCAGGAAGGAAATGACTCTGACATCTTCTGACATGGAGTCTTCAGAAGCACCCAGGAAAGATGTGGAAGAAAGTGCTGAGTTATTCAGATGGTGGTAGCATCATCGTGAGYCTGAAAATTATGTGCAGTCACTGATCCTGCCTTGAGGAACAAAGTTATTGAGCATGAAATAGGCATATGCATAACACAAACAATGGAGCAAAAATATAATAAAAAGAAAATTTAATTATATGCGGGGACAGTTAAAAAATAGCAGCTCCTGCTGAGCATGGAGCTCTAGGACATTCACTAGAAGACCTATGCTACAAATGACTGAAAGCTAAAAAAACAAAACTCCTACAGGGGAGAGAGATGGAGAGATCAAGGGCACAGCTGGATTCTTGGTTCCGCAGTGGCAGGGAATCACTGACCTGAAATGGCCCAGAGGAACCCATTGAGTAAGGCTTGCTCAACACTACAGAGGAAAGTGAAAACTCCCCAGGGACCGGTGCCAATCTGTCCTGGGGGAAAATTCCTTCCTGACCCCAAAGCTGGCAATTGGCTGTTCCCTGCACATGTCAGCAAGACCTGCCCGCCAGTCAACCCAGTGGGGGTTCTCATGCCCACCAGGGGACACCAGTGCTGCCTAACCGCTTTCCTTTTTCAACCTGGAGCCACCTTAGGGRCTTCAGAGAACGGCCARAAAAACCCACAGACTTGATATACCTCGGGGAAAAAAATCCTTCCTGGGCTCTGCAGGAGACCACTGAGTGCTCTCCAGTGTTGGGTAAACTCCAGAAACAATGCAAAAATCAGCAGGGAACCTCTTCTATCCTCATGCTGCTACAGCTTACCACCCAATATAGACTGGCCTGAGACCGATACCATTTTGAACATCTTCACATCCTATTTCTTATGGGTGCTGCATTTGGTTCTGGAGAAGATATGGATGGGAGGTCTGGATAAGACTTGAACTGCTGAAAATAGATTTTCTTGTTCTTTGCARGACATTGAGTCTCATCTTTTTCTAYTGATAGCTGCATGAAAAAGCTTGGTACCTTGTGGGACCTCCAGGTGTGTGTGGGTCTTTTCATCTCACCAAGACATTGGGTCCATTCTCTAAAACCAAAAGCAGGATTTAAGCTAGATCCAGCTTTGAATCTCACCCTGCTTGGATTAGGAATCGGACCAGATGGCCTCCAGAAGTTTCTTCCAACCTAAATTCATCCATGATCCTTGGCTACACAATAACACTCCTTTGTGGTGCTCTCAGGTATGAGATTCAACCCATTGCCTTCCTATCAGGAAATGCCTGGGCACAATCTCTACTCCCAGAGGAGTGCTGCAGTAAAACAGAAGCTGACTGAAATGTTGCAATTGGATATCATGATACTGAGTGACTAGGTGATAAAATGACATTCAATTTCAGTAAACACAAACTAACGCTTAGGGAAAAAGTCATAATTATACCTACAATGTACAGTATACTTACATACGTATGAACTTACTGCTTGGAAAAGATTTTGGAGTCACAGAAGAATGTTCAATTAAAATAGTGGCCTAGGGCTCAGCAGCAATCRAAGAAGTAAATAAAATGCTAATAATACCACTGGCAGTACTAGTTCCTTCCCTCAAAAATGTTGCAAGCTCTAGCTCTTAAACTAGGCATAGATTACCTGAACCGGGCAAGAAGTGTGGGCTGAAGTATCATGGTATGTATGGTATCATGGTATCATGGCCTTGTTTTTGTGTGCTTGTGGCCTATAAGTACTGAYGGCCACTGTCAGAGAGGGGAAAGATGGATATTTGGGCTGACCTGTACAGTATTTTTTTTTGTTTGTTTTTATATCACTTTCTTATGGTAAAAACTCAATGTTGCAGTATTGCAGTTTAGCAGTTGTGCAATGGAGGTGCTTAGGGTTAGTAACACTGGCTGATTTTCCACATTTCTTCTTCTGTTTGGGAGCATCACAGTTTCTCTGGTAGTACGCTCTCTGACAGATGATGCTGGAGACCCATTTCATGGACAGYGTGTTGCAAGGCTGATTCTCTGTTCATACAAATGTGTTTTGAGATGAGATTGTATGTTCCTCAATACCACAGTAGCTGCCTTATATTTTGGTAAGTATGTTCTTGTTGCCCTTTTCTAGCAGATGCTTAAGATGTTCCTGTGCAACTGTGTAGCACAGAAGATTGTTTTGTTTAGAGATTAGGTTAGGAAATGGTTTACTGCTGGCTTACCTTCTCTAGGTCAATTCATTGCCCTTCAAAAGTTATTGAGGTTTCATGGATGGTCCTGCAGTGAGTTAAAAGTTTCATCTTGTTTTATATAAGTTTGTCTCCCTGCTTTAAGAGGAGGTTATGGCCATGATTTCCTGCAGGACTGTATCRTGCTAATTCCAGATCTGTACCTCTGAATGTCACTAGTGGTGGCATGATCTCAATGTATCCTGTTAGTTGGTCATGTGTAGCAGGCTGAAATGTGTCCATGACAAGCCGGATTTTCTGAAACATTTGTATGTGCTTGCTGGGACTGAGGCTGTGGGGAGCTAGATGTTTGCTTATCTAGTACCTTGAACTGGAATCCTACTGAGAATCACTTTGCTTTTGCCTGGTTGTTAKCACTCTGGAAATGAACATTTAGAWTTTTTTTTWAAAAAAACTGTTTGGATCTRTGTGGCTTGCTCTCATTCTCTGTGGCTTCCCTTCTCCATAGTTAACTTGTGTGTGAAGTGGCTTCAGACCTCATGCCTTTTTATAGCCTACAAGAATTAAGTGTCTGTGGTTGTGCTCTCTTTCTGCTTTTCTGTCAGTCTCCTGTTCATTTTAACCTGTTGACCTTTAAGGTCCTACAGGTTTTGTGAAGATGAGTGGCTGGGTAGAGGAGAGAGACCCCAAAGTGTGCACTTGGCTCTGTGATCGCCTGCTCCAAGAGGTAGTGGCTGGCTGACCCAGCAGCCTGAGCACCTCGTGTATGTCTCCGCCCAGCCAGCCAGGACATCTCTGAAGGGCTTGATGGAACTGTTGGTGGGGGAATTAGAAAGTGAAGGGGACCTGAGGGTATTKTTTTTTATGACCATCTCTGAAGGCCAAACAAGCAAGTCACGTCCGACAAATGGCTGATGCTCATGGGCAGGAGTTCAGGTAACACTCACAGAGTCCCTCATAAAACTAGCCAGACCAAGTCCCATGGCAGTCCTACTGGAGGGGAGCTGGGCTTATTGCAGTAAGGCACACATGAGGGACCCACAGTTCTGYCGTGCAGCACACAGCTTGTCTGGGTAGTTGTATTGCTTCCTCTGAGATTTCTTGAGTGCAGAGGCCACTCTGCATGATTGATTCTATGCCGACTGTTTTGCAGGTCCCACCTGCCTAGAATATATCCTAGTCCTCTCAAAACATTATCTTTCAGYTAGTCCACTACAGGAAAACCACAGCAAGTTGCTCTGGATTAGCAAGGTTTTTAGTTTGCTCATGGGTCTGTTTTATGAATCAGCTGTCCCATGCCTAGTGGTACATCAGATACCTTTTAGCAGAAAGCTCAGCCACTGTGCAATTCATGGTATCTTTGTTTCAGCCTGTATGCTTTCTTTCACACTCTGCATGCAGTCTACATTGTCCCACTGGTATGTTGTGCTAGCAGCAACATCCCATTTCAATCTGAACTTGCTTAGGTGCAGTTTCAGTTTCCTTTCTGGCTTGATGCTAAGGAAACCTTGGATACCCAGGTCCTCCTCTTTGGCACTCATTTCCTGCCTCCTTTTTT
>NW_028186438.1:80256-86783 GCF_003343005.1 Rhea americana
ACCAGTATTCACTGATTTTTATTTTTTTTTAATTTTTTTTTTTTTTGGCCAGCCTTTATGTGGATGTTTAATGTTTCACATTAAATTATTGTCCTATATCACTGATACCATGGGGGCTCAGATGCTCTTTGCTTCTGATTTAGAACGTTTTTCCCTTTCTTCCTGCAAATTTTGGCAAAAGTCTGTGCAGAGTTTCTTCTGTGACTCCTCTGTTACATTTTCCCCCAATATCTGAAAATCTTGCTTTGCATTTGCACACCTCTTGGGTTGACATTGTTTGTATTTGCTCTTGTGAAAATATCAGCRGGCTGGTTTTCTTGGATGTTCTTATCCTTGCCATGCAGTGAAATGGCTCTTCCCTGCTCCACTTAAAGCTGTTGCTTTGTAAATGAAGTCAGTTGGTYGACCCGCACAGGTCTGTTAGCATTTTGAAAGTCAGTATGGCTCTCACAAGCAAGTTTCCACACACAAGCTTGTGTGGGTTTTTTTGTCCTATTAATATTTCAAATTAGTGTATCTGTGATAATGGCACAAGTCTGTTTTATGCCACTTGGGAAAGCACTTATCTCTTCCTTCTATGTAGTCCCAATTACATATTCAACATATTTTAGGCTTTGAAGGTGCACCTAGGATTTTGTACAGCCAAATATAGATGAGACATGCAGCAGAATATGTAGCAGAAGGGAAGTTAGCAGGTAGGCAGGGATGAGTGTGTATGTTTTGGAAGGAGACAGCTTGAACAGGAAGGGTATGTCTGGTATTTTGTGTCCCTGCTTAACTAAAGGATAGGTTTATGATGTTCTGAGGCAATCTATAGCTGAGGAAGACATATGCACCCTGGAAGTCCTGTGTAGGCAAAGCAGCCGGGGGGTATGTGTGATTATGGGTTGTGTGGAGATATGATGTGGCTGTGGTGACCTGTGCCTCCTGAAAATGTAGCAGATCCTGTAGAGAAGCTGCATGCCACCCTAATTCATGCTGTATAAACTTTGCTGGAGACACTGCTGCTTCCCCTGTGCTTTTAGCCAGTTGACACCACCAGTGTCCTGAAGCTGCTGGATAAGCTTGGAGGTTGGCAGAATTACCTGGAGGTTTTTTTATGACTCCTGCTGTTTAACTAAGCTGAGTGATGGTGTAAGCCGCTAGCCTCCCTGACAGGGCATGTTTTGCAGAGTACTGTTTTATTGTCTTATCTTGTAAAGATAAACATGCATGAAGTGCTTAGCTTGGTGATAATGCAGGGCATTTGTATCTGACATGTCACCTATTCAAAGATTAGCCAGACATGAGTGGTTAACATTTGGTAATCTTGGGAGCATTCCTTATAACATTTTTTTTCCCCTAACTTTCCAAAGTATTCATTCTTTGAGGAAAAATTGCAAAGCAATTTTTATTTTTCTTTATTTTCTTCTTATTTGAAAGGCATTTAGACACTTCTAAGATCAAAGCTAAAGAAGAGTATGATGTACCTATGTAAAGATGTTCTTTGAAAAGCAATTTTACCTTTCTGTCCAGACTGGAAGCCTTTGTGAAAAATACACAGCAAAACTGTAGTAAATCAGTTCAAGTACAAGTGTAAATGGGTAACATCTCCTTTTTGAATGTATGTCATACTAAATGTCTATGACTTTTTTAGTCATAGACTAAAAATCATACTAAATGATCTATTTTTATTGGCAATTGCATGCGTCAGCAGAAGTCTTTGCTATTTTCAAGCTTATTGTAAATCTTAGCCTGTACCAAAATCTGAGAGCAGTATCATTCAGAGCTGATGAGATGAATATAATTTGATGTGGACTGTTTGTCCATCCTACTTAAWATCAAAAGATCTTGACTTAATAATATGAAATACTGGTTTTCGATGCAAATAGCCTGATTTCGAAAACACTTTCTTGAATGAACAGTCATTCCAAAATGAATGGAATTTCTACAGGAGCAAGTGTTATTGCAGGGAATAAGAAATTTCAGGACAGGCAGTGAAGTAGCTTTTCCCCATCACTTAATACTGAAAAAAAMCAGCCAACCAACCAACCAAAAAACCTGACCAAAATGTATTTATGGCTCAATCATTATATTTCASCTGAGGCCTAAGTGCTTAAAGATTTAACTTCCAAAGGCAAGGCTGTGGAATGTTATTAAAGTCTGACTGTAAATGATATGAGTTTTGTMATTTTAAACATTTAGAATTATAATTGTATTTACCAGCAACTCTATGAACTGTGACTTTGGCATTATGTTTTCCAGTTGTCATTCAAGCCACCCTTTGATCTATTGCACACCTTCCTCCATCCTGTGCTCTAACATTTTCTGCTGTGGATGGGAACCATTTCTTAAATGTGCATGCCACTGTGGGCTTCTAGCATGCCATCATAAATGATAATAAATTGGAACTTGCTAGAGCAACATTAAGATGACAAAGGAAAGAGGCTTGGGGCGAACTTATCAATGCATTTAAATATCTGAAGGGAGGATGAGGTCAGACTCTTCTCAGTGATACTTGCTGGCAGGATGAGGGACAATGGGCACAAACTGAAACACAGGAAATTCCACTTGAACACAATAAAACACTTCTTCACTGTGATGGTAGTTGGAACAAGTTGCCCAGAGAGGTTGTGAAATCTTTGTCCCTAGAGRTGTTCAAAAGCTGCCTGGACATGGTCCTGAGCTGCCTGCTTTAAGTGAYCATGCTTAAGCCAGGGGGATTGGACTAGATGATGTCTAAAGGTCCCTTCCAACCTCAACCCTGGTTGTGTGAGTCTGTGGAATTGTTTTCTAAAGTAAAGTTAGATTCTATTTCTCTAGCAAGGTCACAAGAAAGCTGCTGCTCTGGCGGTGTCTGAACAAGTTGTTCCAAAAGGCATGTTCCRAATCACCTGGGCAGGTTGAAACCTACGTTTCCTGGAAAGCAAGGGTGATGCCTCCTCAAGCTCCTCTGAAAACCATACCATGGGGCTTTAGCTGCTGTGGTAAGATCACTTGGAACCACATCTCAGGCTAGTGTCAGATTGTGGGACAGATACAGGCAGAAATTGTATGAGAGGAGCTAATTTCATAGTGTGAGAATGAGCATTTCTTTTGAAATTGAGGGCTCCAGGTCCCAGTAAATTAAATAATTTGCAAACAGATGCCTGATATTTGTAGACTTTGAGTTGGAGATGTTTGAGGAGGAGTGGCTGATGCACCAGATGGTTGTGCTGCTATTCAGAAGGACGTCAACAGGCTGGGGAAATAGGCAGAGGGGAATGTCATGAAGTTCAGCAGAGGGAAGTACAAAGTCCTGCACCTGGGGAGGAATAACCCCATGTACAAGTACATGCTGGAGGCCAGCCAGATGGAAAGCAGCTTTGCAGAGAAGGACCTGGAGGTACTGAAGTTGTGGAGTCTCCATCCTTGGAGATATTCAGACCCTGACTGGGAAAGGTGCTGAGCAATCTGCTCTGGCTAACCCCACTTGAGCAGAAGAGTTAGACCAGATGATCTCCAGAGGGGGTTGGCAGAGACAACTATTCTGTGATACTGTGAGTTYAATATAACTTGCCCACGTTTCCGGCATCTTAAGTGTTTGTATTTCTGAGCTTATGTGTGTGGCTCTTTGGAGAAACAACAGCTAAGTTGTTGGGTTTCTCTATCCTCTTTGTAATACGCAGATTTATTGCAAGTGTGAATTCTCATGGAGCTTTTCTATTCCATACAGGTTGTGAAGGAAGACTGAAATCCAGGATGGTGTGAACAGGCAGTTTATCGTGAGAGGATGTGCCTGCACCCTTGCTGACCTGCTTGCTCAGCCTGCGCCTCACTGCATCTCCTGGCTGGCGTATGGGCTGCAGCCTGTCTTTGCCTTGCCCCTTGTTCCTGTTGCACCGCTCTGGCTGCTTGGCTCGCCATGGGAGGATGCTTCTCCAAGCCCAAACCAGGTGACTGCTCTTCAGCACTCTGCTCCTGTCACACGGCAGCCTCTGCAGCTGCGGATTAAAGTAGGTCAGCCATGCGGCAGTCTCCCCAGGAGCCGGCTTTGGAGAATGTTAATTCTCTGCTCCTGCGGGGAGGATTACGGACCTGTTAATCCCCCCAGAATWCCTTTGCACTTTCACTCACATGCAAGGAATTGTGCAAAGGCTTTAGCAGTGTTTTTGGAGGAGGCTCTCAGATACAGTGAACTGGAGTTGCAGTGAGTGATGGGAGAAAAGAAAGCTGAGCAGGGGAGTCAGTCATGGTATGAGTCAAGGGCAAGCATTCTGTCCAAAGCTGTTCTGAGCTCAAAGACAAATCCAAAATTATAGGAATATTTTCCCACTTAATTTGTCCTCACTGTCTCATCTGCTGTGATTCCCATGAGCTGCTTTCCAGCTGCTTTGTGACTCCATCCAAACAAGTATTGTGTGATCTTCACTAGCCTCCCCACAACATCTGCTGTACTCTCTGCCTTGCCTGAGCTTCTTCTACCTCTTGTACAGCTCCTGGCCTGTGTCTCGATCCACTTAATGACCTTTCCTGCTTCTGTGCTTCCTTTTGGATGCCACTTTCTGCCTCCCCACAGTTCACTGGGACACAACTGGTCCCTTCATGCCATGGGGTGAGTTTGTGTGGTATCTGTTCTAGTATAGACACTTGTGACKCTTTCTCAAGAACCTTCCTTGAGGCTATGACTTTACCAGTTCTAGGTTCTGTGAATGGTGCTGTGTTCTGTGAATTTTATTTTCTTTAGCAGCAGTAAACAGGAAGTTTGTCCATGCATGTTACCTCTGTTACCTCTGACTTAGGCACCTGGATCTCAAGGATAGTTCCTCTGTTTCTGCAAACTCCTGCAGTATACTTTGGACATTCTCCTTCTACAGCTCTGCTGTATGGACTCCCTGCTTCTATTCTGTCATTGTCCTCTTGGGATGTGTGTCCRGGAACTGAGGGACAGGCTGAAAGACTCAGAAAGTTCAGTGGTGCAATACAGGTTAGGTTTGCAAGCTACCAAGTATCCACTAAATGGAGTCTTCTGCTCCACTGACCCTGCCCTGCAAGGCAGTGGCATACAAGCTGTCTTTGAGACTGTGACAGGTGGCTTCTGAGACAAAGAGAAAAAGAAAGTTTGACTTCTGGGAGTCAACTATACTGTGATTATTTTACTGATTATTTTACTACTCATTAGAATCATAGAATCATAGAATCAGTAAGGTTGGAAGGGACCTCAGGAGATCATCTAGTCCAATCACCGTGCTCAAGCAGGGTCACCTGGAGCACGTTAGACAGGGTTGCATCCAGGCGGGCTTTGAATATCTCCAGAGAAGGAGAMACCACAAGCTCTCTGGGCAACCTCTTCCAGTGCTCTGTCACTCTCACAGGGAAGAAATTCCCCCTCRTGTTCAGTCARAACTTCCTGTGCTTCAATTTTTGCCCATTGCCTCTAGTCCTGTCGCATGGGACAATTGAGAAGTTTGTCCCCGTCMCCTTGACACCCTCCCKTCAGGGACTTATACACATTGATAAGATTCCCCCTCAGCCTTCTCTTCTCCACGCTAAAGAGGCCCAGCTCTCGCAGCYGTTCCTCACAGGGCAGATTCTCCAGCCCTCTGATCATTTTCATAGCCCTAAGCTGGACTATCTCCAGCAGCTCCAGGTTTSTCTTGTCCTGGGGAGCCCAGAACTGGRTGGAGTACTCGAGATGTGGCCTCCCCAGGGCTGAGTAGAGGGGCAGGATCACCTCCCTCGACCTGCTGGCAACACACTTTCTAATGCTCCCAAGGACACTGTTAGCCCTCTTGGCCACARGGGCACATTGCTGGCTCATGGTCAACTTGTCATCCRCCAGCACTCCCAGGTCCTTCTCTGCAGAGCTGCTTTCCAGAAGGTCAGCTTCCAGCTTGTACTGGTGCCTAGGGTTGTTTCTCCCTGGGTGCAGGACTCTGCACTTGCCCTTGTTGAACCTCAGGAGGTTCCTCTCTGCCCAGCTCTCCAGCCTATCCAGGTCTCTCTGAATGGCAGAACAGCCCTCAGGTGTATCAACCACTTCCCCCAGCTTGGTATCGTCCACAAACTTGCTGARGAGGCACTCTGTGCCTTTGTCAAGGTCATTGATGAAAAAGTTGAACAGGATGGGACCCAGTACTAAGCCCTGGGGGATGCCACTAGCCACAGGCCCCCAGCTAGACTCTGCACCACTGATGACAACCCTCTGAGCTCTGCCTTTCAGCCAGTTCTCAATCCACCTCACAGTCCCCTTGTCTAAACCACACTTCTGAGCTTACCTAGGAGGATGTTATTGGAGAGAGTGTCAAAAGCCTTSCTGAAGTCAASGYACACAATGTCCACTGCTCTCCCCTCATCTACCCAGCCAGTAATGCTATCAGAGAAGGCTATCAGATTGGTTAAGCAGGATCTCCCCTTGGTGAATCCATGCTGACTACTCCTGACCACCTTCTTTTCCTCCATATGTCTAGAGATGACATCCAGAATGAGCTGTTCCACCACCGTTCCAGGGATGGAGGTGAGGCTGACCAGCCTGTAGTTGCCTGGGTCCTCCTTCTTGCCCTTCTTGA